>NC_088928.1:40995000-41135000 GCF_038396675.1 Hydra vulgaris
TATATAGGAGATTTATATTCGTATAAAATGCGAATGTATCTTATAAATAAATTATTTGTAAAGGGATATTTTTGCTTTCTTACTTTTTTTGATATTTTGCACGCATCAGATAACAATAATAACAATGATAGTTATTATTACTAGGTACCCGATATATTATAAATGTTAACTTTATTTTTGTTTTTTTATTTTCTTGTCATTTGTTTCTAGATGAAATAAAATCGTACATAGTTTAACTCAGTTAGATATTTATAATTATCGAAAATCCCGCATTTGATGCTTTACCGATTTTTCGTTACATTTAGCAAAAAGTTTAAAAAAAAAAACATTTCAAATTAATGTTTTTTCAATTATTTGAGATTTTTTTAATGACTAAAAATGCATTTTAAAACTTATTTAAATAGTTTACAATTAGGTTCATTTTATTATTTTATACTCCATAAAAATGCAATTTTCAAAAAAAAGAACTAGATCGACCTGTCAAATACAAATGGAGTTAAAGTAAAAACTGAGAAAAGAGATAAAATAACTAAACAAATATTGAAATCAAATAAGTTGAACAATTGCTCAGAACAAAATCAAGGCAAGCAACAGATTTTTAAATCAGTCAAAAGTTAAATTGTTAAAGATCATTGTAGAGTGCCTAAATGTAGTATTTCAGATGTGTTTAGTTTTATCAAAATCAGATAATTTTTTTAATCTATTGTGTTTTTTTCAAAAGAATTTTTTAGTATTTACATAAATTTTTTAATATGCTTCATAAGGCTAGCAACAAATTTGAAGGGTGAGTGTGCTGTGAATTTAGTGGAACCATTGGAGTGTTTTTCTAGCTGAAATATACATTTTCTAGCTAAAATAAACATTTCAGCTAGAAAAACACTCCAATGGTTCCACTAAATTCATAGCACGCTCACCCTTCCAATTTATTGCTTGTCTAATGAAGCATATTAAAAAATTAATGTAGATTAAAGAAATTATCTGATTTTGATAAAACTATACCCATATACTGCACTATACATACAATATAATGCACTATACCCATACATATGTATGGGTATAGTGCATTTTACATAGTTACTAAGACTTTTTTTAAGCACCAGGTTTAAAAAACTGGACTAATATTAATGTTAAAGAAAAATGGAAGAATTTTTTATATATTCATGTTTTATGTATTTATAATAATCACTCATAACAAATTACTAATTTAGTCAGCTAGGTTTTTATTGATTTTTGAATATAAAGCTCACGTTTTCTGAGAAACTTAAAAACCATTATGTATTTAAACAGTTAGAGTTAGATAACATTTCGATTTTTAGCTAGATAACAACATTATTTTGAATTATAAATAAAAATAAATTACTTTATTCACAAACATTTCACCCTGTCTATAAAGGAAACACCTGATAAAGACATCAATATTGTATATTAGGCATGTATATAAACAGATTTTTGTTTTTTGTATTATTTTTAACTAGACTTATATTCATCGATAAATTTTAAATTTCATAGTAAAATATTTTAGCGTTCAAAAATTATGACCATATAAAGTTTAATCTCAATTTGAGGGGTTTGCAAATTTTATATTGTCATAATTTTTGAACTCTGAGAGATAATACTATGAAACTTAAAATTTATCGATGAATATAAGTTTAGTTGAAAATAATACAAAAAATATTTCATCAACTTGTTGCTCTCACGTTTGGGGCAGGGAGGGCTAAATTTTTGGGGCTTTTTTGTTTCCAAGCTCCAATCATCGCGACTTTTTGCAAAGCATCCTTATTTGACATAAGTATAAACATATAAATGTTTGGAGTTTGCTCCATGTCTGGAAGTTAGCTATCTCAAAGACCAAAAATGCTTTAAGCGCCCCTGTATTGGTCGTATGTATTCTTCTTGTGTTTTTTTTTCAGTTTGTGTTATATTTACATGATAACGTCATATGAAAAATCTCTGGTTAAAATAGAATTCCCGCGATGATTCTAGTTTAATTATAATTCTAATTAGATGCCGATTTCAAAATTTATGAGCATTCAGTTTGTGGGGATTTGATCACAATGGTTTAGTTAAATTGTCACGTAACATGAACCTCACAAAAAAAAAAAGCCTAAAAATTTTATCATCAATGCTATATGGGATAATCTTATTTAAATATAGAGTAACGTTATTATGCTTTATAAGTCTTTGAAAAAAATAATGGCTTCGCTTTCACATTCCTTGTTTACTAAAAGAGTTAGGTATTTCAATCTACTATTCTAATGAATGTCAAATATCTGTATATAGTTCAAAGCAGTGCAAAATTGAAAGAAAAAAAAAACTGGTGTTGTTTCATCTTTTTAAATCTGGATTTTTTAATTAGGATGCTACAAGAAGGTCTAAAGGTTTTGTCACAGAAGAAGAACACTTAACTAGAAAGTTTATACAGCTTTTCTTAATAGTATTGTGTACAAAGCCAGAGTAGGTTTTAAACCTTCTAAAGCAAGCGCTCAAACCACTGCGCTACAGCAGCTTGCTTTAAACTGGTTGAGACTTTTGTCATTCTTCATGAAAAATATTGAGTTATTATAATACCACAATTAGATCTCATAAACTTGTTGACCTTAAAAATCTTGTTGAATTTAAAATGATGTAATTAGTACTTGGTTAGTAACATGGTTACACAAAGTATCCCTGCTCGGAGTTATTGAGTTGAAACTAATTTATTTGTTTATTTGACGATTATACAGGATAAATTACTTTAGAAATTAATACAGCTATGTTATTTATGTCCAATTATAAAATATAATAAAAATTAAAAGCAATTAAATTATAGCATCAAAAACAATCAAACAGATGTGTTTTTGCAGCACGTGAAAAAAATAAAAAAATACAAAGTTTTAATTTACTTTAACAAAATAATTATATTTAACAATGGTTATATAAATTTAAAAATTGATTATGAAGGTTACAATTGAACAATAAAAAAATTGTTAAAAAGATTGTTTAAGGAAGAAACAGAAGATAAAATAACAAGAAACAAATTTTTTAAACAATTTAAATTCAAGCACAAAAGTTCTTTACGAACGATTGAATTAAATTTTAGTGAGTATGGTAAACAAACAATATTGATAGAAAAAGAAGTTGAGGAGATTATGGTAAGCCTAAATTTTCATGAACATCTTATTGATGAAAAAATTAATTACATCTCAAGAGAATTATAAAACAACAAGCGTAACGTAAAGCAACGAATCTGCATTTATCAAAATAAACGGAACAATTTGAGAATTGATATAGTAAAAGAAAATGAAGGGTAAATAAAATTTTTGAAAACTATTTAAGACTAAAAGGTATTAAAAAAGAAAAGGCACACAGAACTGGGCATAAAAACTCAATTAAACCAAAAATAATGATCATAAAATCTTTAGACTTAAAGGATAAAGTAAATATTTTAAAAAAGACCTTTCACCTGAAAGACAAAAATACCAACAAAAATGAAGATTTTTGCGACTTTTGAGACTTGAAAATGGAATAACCAGCAGGAAAATTCGCAAGCATTTCATACGAATAACTAATTATACGCGATTGGGTTACAAAAAAAAGAAGTAAAAACCTAATATCGTAATATTGTATTATATTCAGTTCATATATTTAATTATGAACCAAGTAACTAAGTATCAGTTCATCAACCGCGCAAAACCCACCTTGGTGGTGGTATTAGTATCTTTGTTCACAAATCTGTAAACTTTAAATTGCGTAATGACTATAATGTAAATGAAACTGTATATAAAGGCCATATACCCGGGCCCGCGAAAACAAGTTCAGGTCACTAAAGAGCATCATTACCCGCTTCGCTGGCAAAGAGTAAGTGAATTTAAGAAAAAAGAGGTAAGAGAAAAAGTCAGATGATGTTGAGTTAGAAAGATTGCATAGAGAAAGCGGACAGATATTGCACTGGATGTTAGAATGTGCAATTTATACTATTTTTTAGTTTAACTAATTAATGTATTGTATAAACGCAATCATCATTGCTGATGACTTTGCCTGAATGACTGAATTTGCCTGCTGATTTGCCAATGTACTGCGTGAATGACCAGGCAAGAACCATAAAACTTGCATTCAAATTGTCAAAGCGCCTTGACCAATACTTGTGCAACAATCATATTTTGCAATGTGCAGTTTGAGACTTATTTGGAATGACTGCTGGAATGGATGATGCGTTGCAAACATGCAAAGACTTGGCTTCTTTAACTCACCAGTCAACAGTTGCAGCTGAGTTGCTTGAATCAGAATCAGACGCTCAAGGAATCAATTTTAGACAGTTACGCCAATCTGTTGACACAAGATGGAATAGTGAACTGGATTGCTTGGCTTCTGTCCAACATCTAAAGAGTGAAATTATCAGCTTATGTGCAAATGAAGATATTTTTTCTTCAAAGACCATCAGTGCATCACAGTGGAAATCAATCAAGGAAGCAGTAGAAATTTTGGCACCACTTAAAGAAGCTACAGAAACGTGGTCGGCTGAGTCTATTCCAACAATTAACAGTTTCGCCGATTCTCTTTATTTAATCCATGACAAAATTGATCAATTTATTGAGACGGATGGAAAAAATGGCTGCAGTATCTTGTATGCAAAAAACTTGAAAAGCTGCATTGAGAAAAGATTTCCTCTTTGTCACACTGGAAACTTATTGAGTGCTGCAGCAAACTACTTAAATCTTGCTTTAAAGGGACTTCACTTGAAGCTCTTCAAAAAATTTCAAACAACAAAAGAATGGTTAGCCTCACAGGTTAAGGATAATGTTGAGTGCCAACCTGTTGCCAGAGCACTTTCAGCAGATTTGTCCCCTAATTCAAAACTGAAGCGCAAGTTAAACGTCAGACTTCAAACACAAGAGCCAACATCTGAATTGAATCCTATTTTGAGCGAAATGTGCCAGTATGAATATCTCCCTGATGCCAAAAAAGACTTTCTGATTCTTGATTGGTGGAAATTGCATTCAAATACACTGCCAGAACTCTCTTCATTAGCTAGACAAATTTTAGCTATTCCAGCAAGTTCAACTAAATCAGAGAGAGTTTTTAGCTCAGGTGGAAATGTCGTCCGATCATCCAGACACAACTTACACCCAGAAAAAGTAGAACAAATCATCTTAATTAGAGAAAACATTGGAAAAGTTTGGCAAAAAAATTCTGAATTAACATTTGAAAAAGTTGTTTACATTTGACAAATGTCATTTGTGTTTATTTGTCAAAACCATGTTTACAACTTTTTTTTTTTTTACTTGGATTTTAATAAATTTGTTTTCAAAAATTGTTAAATTTCTCGTCTCGTCTCGTTCTCGGTCTCATGAGAAGTACTAACTTCTCGTCTCGGTCTTGTCTCGGTTCGAAAAAACCTAGTCTGGCTCACGGGTAAAATCAGGTATTATGCCTGAGAAGTTAAAAATATCTAAAATCCCACCTGTTTTTAAAATTAGTGATGACACAAATATTTCTAATTGTTGATCTATTTAGTGTGTATAATATACACTCTAGCACTAGAATAATAGAAAGAACTTCTAGAATATTCAAGTTGGATTTTTGAAACTTTTAGTGAGTTTAGATTAGGTGGCTATTATTTCTCGTTGCTTTTACATAGCTGAACATTTAATGTCTAAGTCATATATTTAGAGAAGCCAATACCGCTCAAAATTTCAAAAAGAATATAATTGAGCTTTTGCCAATCAAAATTCTTTACTTGAATTTTTCTAACAATACACTTTTATCATCTTTTTAATTATCAAAGGTTACTGATGATAAGATTTTTTCTTCTTCAGGTTTTTCGGTCTTGTAACTACTATATATGATAAAATGTGTTTGTATTTAGTATTTTGAAATAATTTATATAAAGGAAATCACCATTAATTTTATAAGGTTACTAGGTTTTTTTATTTATCTATGTTTGTCAGTAACCTTATAAAATTAATAGTGATTCTCGTATAATAAATATAAACAGTAAAAACTGTTTACTTTGTGTTTACTGTTTATATTTATTATACGAGATGCCCATGTATTCAAAGAGTCTAGCTTATCATTTTTGGACTTTGGTAGGTTGAGTCAAAGTTGTTCACAGTAGGTTAAAATGTGTATAATTTTCGACTAGAAAATGCGTTCCGCAACATGAAGTTTTGACAAATATTGAATTTTTCGTAGTAATCTTAATTTGCCACAAGCTTTAATTAGTTAAAATAACTTCTCATGTTTAGTGTTTTAGTGTAGGGTGCTGCAGCCGTGTTCACTTCTCTCTGTTAAGCTTAAGAGAGCTTTTGTCTGAAATTTCATTAAAGTAAGTCAAAAAATAAGAAAAACTTTATTTAATTTTCGTTAAATAAAACTTATTCTAAAGTATACTTTTGAAGAATTTTTTTAGTAACAAAAAATGTTCCTACTGTTATCGATCTATTCGATAATATCCTTATCGATCGCGTAAAACAAAAATGCGTTGGGTGAAATTTTGCGTTAAGACAATTTTTGTTTAGCGATAAACTTTCCAGAAGTTTCTCAACATCACATAAATTTGGCGCAGGAGTCTAAAGAACTTATCCTGTCTTATCTTTCCAATATTGTTTATACACATTTGTACATTAAAATATTAGAAAAAATAACACTGTTATTAAAATGAGTGAAACTAGACAACAAAATGGAAATGTATTTAAAGATAGAGAAAAACCGACACAAGTTCGATCTAGTAATATCACAGCAGCCAAAGGTTAGGTCGGAATTTCACTCAATGATTACCATATTACCATAAAAAAAATGAATTTTTTCATTAAAAATGCTTATATGAGACCAAGTTAGAGCGAAAAACTTGGTTCTATTTTCCTATAATGTAAGGAAAAAATAATGTAAATCATTGAGAAATGTGCTCATGTATTATTACGCATCAACTACGCTGTTACTTATTCTTACCTAGAGTTCATTTTTAACTTATTTCTATTTTAGTCATAACAATGGAGATCTTTTAAAAATATTTCGGTTTAGTTCAGTTTAAAATTTAACTTGTATTTATAGCTATATTGTCAATAAAAGAATGCCTCTAGAAAATATTATTAGTAATCACAATGGCGTATATTTAATGTATTTTTAGTACAATTAAAAAATGGCTAACAAAATAATTAAAAATGTCACACAAAAAAAGTACTACGAAGTTGGGAAAATTTAGTCAGCTATCAGAAAGTATTATAGCTAATAACTGCTTTAAGAATAATAATTTCAAATGATACATGTTTATTATGTTAGGCTTTTTTTTTTTAGTTTTTTTGGAAATATAAGGTCTGCATTTCAGCAAAAAAAAGTAGCATGAAATTTCACACACACACACACACATATATATATATATATATATATATATATATATATATATATATATATATATATATATATATATATATATATATAAATCTAAAAATGTGCGGTATAATTTTTCAAAAAAAGAAGGAAAAAAACAAAGTTATGAAAGAAAAGATTACTGCCCCATGCCAAACTCTTAATCAATGTAGCAGCACTCCTACCAGCAGCAGGCTATAAAAAAGTTGATTTATGTACTGAAGCCCTGGCAGCTACCTTGTTTTGTATGACATCATCAGTGTGTCTAATGCTGCATTTATGTATGTATGTATATATATATATATATATATATATATATATATATATATATATATATATATATATATATATATATATAATATAAATATTGAAACCTTTCCTGATAACTCTGCTAGTATAGTTTACTTAGTGATATTTTTTTATACACATAGGTACACAATATTGTCATTATTGTCGAATAAAGTATGCTCACTCTAGCATCCATATCCCTATTGTATGCAATTTAATTATCGTATTGTCTATTAATGTAAATTTTGTGTATTTTGAATACATACAATGAGTGATTAAAAATAGACTAACTTGTGCGCAAAAATTAGTCTATTTTTAATTATTCATTGTATGTATTCAAAATCTCTCATCTTAATTGTCAGTTAATTTATGTACACAAAATCTTATCTATTGTCAGTTAATGTATTAACTTCTAATAAAATAAAATAAAAAAATTCACAAGACTAAAACCATGAATGTATAGAAAATGCAAGGGGATAAATTTCTTTCAGACAAAATTAAATAACTATTTCTTTAAAGTATATGACTTATTCTCTCTGTAATTGCACCAAAACAAGTTATGTAATAATTGCGTAATTGCATAAATTTTCACTTTACAAGAAATTATTGCTTTTTATGTTGTTGTTTTTTTTAAGTACTAATTTTATTCTAATACAAATATAATTTTTTAATTTTTGTAAAAATATTCTGAACGATAATGTCAAAAATGGTTTAAAGTAAACAATATATAGAATATATTTTATTCTATATGTTGTTAATTTGTATGTGTTCCTATATCCATTTTAGGTGTTGCAGATGCAATAAGAACAAGTCTTGGTCCTAAAGGAATGGATAAAATGGTAGGGTTATAATTTTTAATAAATTTTTTCAAACCTTTTTTTTTAAAGAACAGATACACTGTTTCAATTGTACCTGAATTTAAAGCATTTGTTTGCTGTCAATTTTTATTCTTTAATCAAGAAATTTTCTCATTGACAAACCCTGTTCATCATTAAAAGTTTATTAAAAAATTTTTTTTTTTTATTCAGTTGGTATTAAAATGGCAATATCTCAAACCATTAAGCATTTTTGCAATAGCCTAAAAGTTTGAATAAAATTTGATTATCAGTTAGAAATTAAAAGAAAATTGGGTGACTTGATGTGAAATTAATCATGTAATATATATTTTTAATTGAGGCTTTAATAAAGTGATAGATAGGGAGACTAAAGCTTGTTGGCAGCGGCGGACAAGTTGGTAAAATTTAAAGGTTTTTAATAAAAAGTCTTAAAGGTTTGTTCCCTGTAGTTTAAAAGAAATTCACAACTGCACATTAAAGTTAATGCAACTGATAAGCTTTTTCATAACTTAAAAGCAACTTTTGGACCATTTCTTTCTTTTTACATTACTAAGAAAATATGTCCTTTTACAAAAGATATTTAAAGAGATTCCTATTGCAAATGATTTACGCTTTCTTGTCTTTGTTTTTTAAAGTTCTGTATTTTTGATGTTAATTTGGGATTAGTCGAGCTACTATTTGTAAGCATCCATAAAATTTTTTCCTCTTCCAAGAATAAGGGAGAACTCTTGCTAATAATTTTTCCAAGTAATTGTTTGACTCCAACACCTGAGACCAGGACTGGAAGTTGGTCTACATGTTTATGTGTCAACAAATCTTGCCATAAGCTTGTCATCCCAGTACACTGTTAAAGGTAGAATGACTGAAAACTTTAATTGCAGACTGCTTGATCTAGCAGCCAGATGATTTGCTCTGGCACCCTGTATAAAATTTTGCCTAATATTTAAACTGTTCACATTTGACTGAAACTGGAAGCTACTTTACTGAGAATGAAGGTAGCATTCTGCAGGCCTTGTTTTAAATAAAAACAGCTTAGCGTATTAGCTTGTCGCAATTTTGATGTCATAAAATTATCTTCATTTCTTTTATTTATTTATGGACATTAACTTTTTTGCAATATAATTAATTACTGCTAAAAAAATAAATTTATTAAGAAAAACAAAATCTTGAAGTTATTTTGTTTCAATTTTTTGTTTTGTTTTTTATAAATAGTTATTGTTTTTTAAATAAATAAATTAAATATTGCATTTTTATTATCGTTTAACATACATTAATTTTTTTATTTTCTTTAAGTTTGTATAAATGAATTAAAATATGTTAGCTTTATTTTTTCATTATTTTTTAAAATTGCGACTTGGCAAATAATAATAATTTTTTTCTTTTAAAAAGTTGAACAAAAATAAATAAAAATTACAAAAAGTATTATTATTATTGTTTTTTGCATTTTTAAAAATAAAATCAATCATTATGACAAAACAAACAAACAAAAAATTAGAATATCAAAAATAGCATAAATATAAAATAAAATTTAGTGTGTTCTATTTTTTAGCTAATTTTTAAAAAAAAAAAAAAAAATTCAGTAGTTATTTTTGTTATGAGAAATAGTCTAAATATTCTTGTGCTTGCAAGATGATAAAGTTTTTTTACTAAATTTCTTATTATTTCTTTTTTTACGTGTCATAACATCCTTTTTTTTTCTTTTGCTGAACATTTTTAATGGAAAAGGTTAATAAAAATAAATTTTTCTTTGGATATTAGCGCTATTTACATCTGTAAATATCACTATTATCAAATGTAATTTTCATTCAAACTTTACATAATCGTTATTCAAACTTCACAAGTGATTTTTATAAAGTTTATAACTTCTTTTATCTTTCCGCTTAAACAATATTTTCAGACTTGTTTGAATATTAAAAAATAATAAAAAATAGGTCGACTGAAATGGCTTAGCGCATATATAAATAGTGCACCATTTTGTGCTTTAAAACAAGGCCTGATTCTATGATATCTTGGTTCTGTTCAATGTTGATGTTAAACTAAAATTGATACCATCCTTTTGACCAATTCATTTTTTAAGACGCTTCATCTGATTTCAAGACATCTTTTTTGCTTTGTGACAACTTCTAACTTTTATTTTGGTCCTATATTTTTCTCCTTTCAATTTAATATATATTTTGCATATTATATTGCATATAGCAGATTTCACCAAATATACCCAATCGGGTACATTCATCATTCAAATATGATTTATAATAAAGTGTTTACATTCATGTATCCAGAAGTTATTTGGGGACACTGTTTTTAAAAAAAAGTTTCTCTAATGTCCACAAAAAGTTGTACTGGTGCAGCCATACATGAATCCCATGGACATCCTTAGGACCTTTTTACATAGTTGCCGTATTAACAACTTATGCTAACCTAAATTTAACACAGGAGTATGTTATATATACTTTTATCCTATATTTGTTACAGATCCCTTTACTTTCCATAATGCAAAAAACTTATGCAAAAATTATATCTATATTTAAGAACTGGAGTTTAGGTGCAAATTTGAGTGCCCAAATCTGTATTCTGTTGTCAAAATCGGCCTGGGTAAGTAAATCCAAAAATGCATGCCGTAAAATCTTGATTATAATACGCACTCGTGTATAATACGCATGCTTGATTTTGCGCAAAATTTCTACGAAAAATTAAAATTCGACTATAATACGCACCTATTTCTTATCAATATTTTATTTAAAAATCGTTAAAATAATTTTAATCCAATAAGTTTTTTAAGATTCCAAATAATTATTTGAAATCAGAAAAATTACTCAGCAAACCAAAACTTAACGCAGAAATTAATTATTCATTATAAAAATGAGCCTTATAAAATATCAAATATTATTTTACGTGATACTGTCCCCATTTTATAATTTAAGCTAGTGTTTTTGTGAAAAAATATTAAAAATTATTGCTTTTTTATCCCAGCTTTTAAGTTTACGTAAATATTAACCCTTTAAAAGAATGAGAAAAATGATTTTGATGCACAACTCTGTCATATTCTCGCCTCCATAATAATTGTAAATATTTTCGTTAAAATTTTTATATTGCACTTTTTTCTCATTTACGAAGTTTCATAAAAAAAGTTTTGGATGACTGAGTAATTATTTGGATTTTTGGTAAAATTTAAGGTAGCTTATTATAATAATATTATAATAATAAAGTGCGTATTATAATATTTCTTTAAACATGCAGGTGAATTGCAGAGTAAAGATATGAGCAGCTCTGCTATACGTTTGTGCAGTGTTTAAAAACAACTATTTTTTTTATCTCGAGTATAATACGCACCCACATTTTTTCGGAATAAAATGTGAAAAAAAAGTGCGTATTATAATCAAGATTTTACGGTACACTAGTTTTCTGAACAAATTTTTGTCAAAAAACTTGTTTTTAATTTTTAGTTTTAACTTAGAAGTTTAATTAAGAGTTAAATTTGTAAAAAAATGAACGTGATTGCATTATATTAAATTAAATCCTTTTTATCTTTATTTAAATTTGTATAATGTCCAAATTTTTTAGTTGTCATGTGTTATGCATATTGCTTTTTTAAGTTTGTTTTTTGCACTTTTTTGATGCTTAGGTTGTAATTTTTGTGTATTTTGCACAGAACATATGGCAGCCATTACACCAAAATTAATCGCAAGAGTCATTTCAAATTTTCTTATACAAAAAGAGTCAGCACTTTTTGTATAAGAAAATATGAAATAAAGTGTATGGAAATATCAAACTTATGTAAACTTCTATTTATGTAATGTTAAAACATATATCAAGTTTTATAGTTTTACTTTTACTTGAAAATTGCATTGCGGCAACATCTCCTTAATTTTGATTTATAGCATTTATTTATCATTTTATAAAGTCTTTCATTTATTAAATAGTGTTTAAGCATTCATTGAACAATACGCTTTAGTGGCCAAAGAGTTGCAGAGTTCTGAAGTAAAATGCCATGGTTCGAATTCTTGTGCTTCCACATTTTTTTTTTAATCTTTTTTGATTTTGTATCATAATAAAATATTTCTAAAGTTATATATTTTTATTTTTATAAAGTTTTACTTTTATTCAATAATTGCCTTGACAAGCATTATAGCATTTATTTGCCATTTTATAAAGTTATTTTGTCTTTTATTTATTAAATAATATTTAAAGACTAGTGTTCTAAGTGGCTGAAGTGGCTACTTGCTGTGATTCCGAACTACAACGCAAGGGTTTAAATCCTGTCAGTTAAAGGGTTTTTTTAAATAATCTTTCCAAATTTTCTGAAATACAAAATAAAACATTTTTAAAGTTCTATTGATGTTATTTACATAACATATAGAAAGATATTATGTACTATAACAAACAAAAGAGAGAGTCTTTAGAAAAGCTTAAAATTTCAATAAACATCAAAACAGCAGTAGCAATTTTTTGCACATATGTCATACTTAAGTTATTAATGTGCTGAGGTAATTAGTTAAGTCTGCGCGTTAAACACATTAAATACAAACTTTTTTAAAAAAAGATTTTACATACAAGCTATAATTTTCTTAAAAATTAATTAACGGGGTGAGGACCCTAAGAATCACTCTGAGAATCCTGATAAAGTACTATTATTATTAGTTGAAATACTGTTATGTATAAATAACTTTAATACTTAAAATACTGTTATGTATAAATACTGAAATGTAGTTATGCAATTTTCAAAAAATTTGTCATTTTATTATCAGAGAAAAGTTATTAATTCTAATAATATAAAATTATTTTTATAAAATTAATCTATACTTCTTTACATCTGTTTGTTATATTAACATAAAATTAGAAATAAAAAAAATAACAACTATTGAAAATTTAACTTAATAATATAAAAAAAATTTTTTTTTTGCTTAAAACTAATATGTGAATGTAAATGTTTTTTTTTTTTTAATTACAGATAAGAGCTGGTGATGGAAATGTAACTATTACAAATGATGGAGCAACAATTTTAAAACAGATTCAAGTTCTTCATCCAGTTGCTAAAATGGTCAGTGACTCAGTATTGTTATTTTTTTAGTACATGATTTTTTAGTAGTTCTTGATGTAATTTTTAAAGTTATAACATGGTGGCCGCAGCTCCACTAAAATCCTCTAAAGTTGTCTAAAAAGTTAAAAACGTGATCAAATCTCCTCTTTATTCCTTTTTTTTTTTCTTTTCAGGTTCACAAACTTTTTTTTTAATTGTATAAAATAATATTGTTGTTGTTTAGCAGATTTTTATATTAATTACAATAGTTGTATTTTTGAAAATCTTTAATTATTTTTATAAAATATTGTAGAGTTAAGTAAATTTTCAGTGTAGAAAATGGTTTAAATGTAGTTATTTTCAGTTATGTCTACCATAAAGAATTTATTTGTTTTGTTTAAAAAAGTAAAAAAATGCCTAAATATAAAAGTAAATTTCAAGACTTGTGGCTCATTAAAGATGAGTTCAAATGCTGGCTACAAAGAGAAAAAAGGATGAAACAAATGCATTTTGTAAAGTTGTTTTGAAGTCCTTCAGCATTGCAAACAGCGGAATATAAAATATAAAACAGCATGCTAAAAGGAAGAAACATGTGGCAAGATGCCCATCTGATAGCAGTTAGACAAATTTTTTTAAATAGCTATCTGAAGTAACTAATCCACCTGAACAGAAAACAACTCAATAAAAAACAATCGAATTTGATTGAGATGATGTCAAGAGATCAGACATTAAATGCAGAGGTGTTTTGGTCACAAGAAGTTTTCAAATGTAAATATTCGTACCGTTCTTCAGAGTTAAAAAGTAAACTGTTCTGTTCCATGTTTCCAGACAGTAAAAATGCTGAAAGTTTCATGTGAGGAAAAGCAAAATGTAGTTACATTTTATGTCGTGGTGTTGCCCCTTTTGTCAAAGAGACGATGTTAAATGAATTAAACTAAGTCCCTTATTACACCAACTTATTTGATGAATCTTATAACAAAATATTTAAAAAAAGTCAAATGGATCTACATGTTTGTTTTTGGGATGACAGACAAGGAAGTAAAAACATCTTATTGGAGTTTTTAGGTAAAACATCAGCCGTTGATGTGTTTTTTTTAAATACAATAATTGTTTAGGTCCTTCAAGTTTTGTCTGATGGTCCTAATGTAAATTTACCATTTTTAAATCTGGTAAATGAAAGCAGAAAAAAAGGTTTACTTGATCCTTTAATTAATATTGGGACATTTAGTCTCCATACGCTTCATTGTTTCCAAACTGGAGAATAGACTGGAACATTCAGAAGTTACTTATTTCTATGTATAAAATATTGGGTGAGTCTCCTTCCCGCAGAGCTGACTATGAATGTCTAACAGCTGATACTTTTTCAGATTATTCTCTTAAGTTCTGCGCACACCGATGGATTGAAAGTAGTAATGTTTCCAAATGTCCCCAAATGATTTGGCCTAAGATAATTGAAATTGTAAAGTTTTGAAAAAGCTTACCAAAATCGAAGCAACCTGGAAATGGAAAGACTGGACAAAACATCAGTTTCAATTGTCTTGATAAAGCTGTGGAAGATCCCACTATTTTGCTAAAACTTAGATTTTTTGAGGAAATTGCAGCATCATTAAATGAGTTCTTAATCACTCTTCAAACTGACAATCCAATGGTTCCGTTTCTTACCAAGTCATTAGACAATGTCATTCGTTATTTATGCAGCCGCTTTTTGAAGAAAGATATTTTAGAAAAAGCAAACTCTGTATATAAGCTGCTCTAAATAAACGTTAAGTAAATCAAGTGTTATTGGAGTCAGTTGATCTTGGTTTTGCTTTAAAACATAATATCAAAGTTTTAACAAAAAAAAAGGGAGGTTGAGCAATAATCAGTTATGCAATCTTCAGTCAGGTGCTATACAGTTCTTGTCTAGTTTATGTATGCATTTTACAGAAAAAAGTATATTAAAAAATAATCTTGTTCGAAGTAATTCTTGTTGTCTCCTAAAGTTATGTTGGAACCAGCTGAGTTGTCAACAACTTTATTAGAAAAAATGCATGAAATTTTTGTTGGTATAAAAAAACTGACATCTGAAACTGCGAAGAAAGCCAAACAAGAGTATTCAAAATTTTCATCAAATGTTGTTAAGGCAAATACAGAACTATTTAGAGAATTTAAAGAATCTAAAGATCGATTGGACTCATTTCTTTGAAAGCACATTGGTTCAGATCCCAACTATAAATCTCTTTGGTCTGCTTCCCAATTAGTTTTAGTTTTGTTTCACGTTCAGGCTACTGTTGAGCAAGGATTTTATGAAAACAAAATGCTTCTTGTTGAAAATCTTGGCATGTAAAGTCTTTTATCAGCGATTAATTTGCGATTATATGAAACAAAAAAACTTTGAACCACACAGCTTTCCAATTTCAAAAATATCAACTATCACTTGTTCATAAATCTAAAATGAAGTTGAGCAAGGAGAAGAATGAAAATAAGAATAAGATTGCTTTTGAAATTCAAGAAATAAATAATAAAGTTGCCTCTTTAGAGAAAACAATTATTGAGCTTAATTAAGATGCTGATAACTTTGCATTCAAGGTAGAAAAAAAGAATGATTTAACAATCTTATCCAAATGTAATGCCTTGAAAAGGGCTGCAATTGATAAAGAGAGTATTCTTAGCGAATCGAAATGCAAAAAAGTAAAGTTGGTAGAACTTAAAGAATGCGTTCATTAATCACAAATTTATGAGTTGTTTTTTTCAAGTCATTTAATAAAGTTCATGATTTTTTGGTTGAGTATAACTTTAAAATACCCTGGTCACTCCTGGTCTGCAAAACAAACAAAAAAGGCATTGGATTGTGAAGAATTGCTTTAGCAAATCCATGTCATTTAACATGAAAAATTATTGAAACATGTTTGAACCACACAAGTGTGGAAACACAGTCGTTAAACCCATAATAGTAAAAAAAAATCATCTATTTTTTTTCAAAATTTGGTAAAAAAAATCCTCCAAATGAGATGCAAAATACCCTCTAATATCCCCTTTTTTTTATAAAATTTTTTTGTAGCCACCCTGTATAAAATACATTGTATTTTACACAAAGATACTTGTGAGGTGCATGTTTGGATCCTTGACTACTCGGACAAGTTTAAATAAGTTTAATTTAAAAAGCAGTTTAAAAAATCAAAATTTATTATAGGTCAAGTAAAAGATTTGTGATGTTCAATCCTTAAAATTAGGGTTTGCATTGCCAACCTTATGCTGGGTTTCCATATGTCCATCTTAATTAGGAAAGCATAGTGCTTTTATGCTTTCTAGAATTCTAATATTTTATTTTTAGGAGGTCATTATTTGTACGCTTGTACAAATAATGTTCTCATTACATTGTATCATTGGGATTCTTCCTCTTGGTGCTCTTTTTTTTTAATTTTAATGTTTTTTCATTAGTTATGATAAAAAAATATGTTCGCATTATATTGTAGTTTATATATAGCCAATATTGCAAATCAATATTTCCTATATATATATATATATATATATATATATATATATATATATATATATATATATATATATATATATATATATATATATATATATATATATATATGTATATATATATGTATGTATGTATATATATGTATTTATATATATATAAATATATATATATATATATATATATATATATATATATATATATCAGGCCTTGTTACGAGATTTCGCTGCATAGCGAAAACGCGTAACGCATTTCTAAGTAACTCAACTCATCAAATATATTTTGCATCGTTAGAAGTTATATTGCGTCACTCACGTCTTTTCAAGTACCGCATTGTAATTAAAGTTATTTTGTTAACGTGTTAAAAATCATACAAACAGTTTGTTTTTTTCTCACTATAACCAAAGTCACAAATAAAATCTAAGTTCTTATTTAAAAAATCATTTTTCTTATTTTTTTCAAATATGAACTAAATTTTATTTTGAAAAAAATATTTTTTCATGAAACGTAAAATAATGTTTGTTTATTTTCTTATGATTTTACAGTTGGTTTTTTGTTATTTTATTAACTGTTAATAAATTTTTTCTTATTTAATTTGTGAACTCATTTTAATAATGCTTATTTTAATAATTTTTTAATAATAACATTTTTTATTAATAATAATAATAACAATTTTAATAATTTTAATAATAACATTTTTAATAATTTTAATAATAACATTTTAATAATTCTTATTTAATTTGTGAACTCATTTTAATAATGTTTTTAAACAAGAAAGAGTTTTTTGTTGTTGTTTATCAGTTACCGATAACATATTCGTGATCATAATTTATTTTCATAAATTAAACGAACGTCATTAAAACTTACGTTATTGAATTAACAATAAACAAAATATCTTATTAATAAAATATTTACATCAAAATAAATCGTGCATTTTTTAAACTACTATGACTAAAAATAAATTTTATATTTAAAAGAAATTTATATTTTTAATTCCTTAAGATAAAACTTAAAACACTTAATTTTTTTTTAACTAATTTTTAACAACAACAAAAAAATTATTTAACAAACTGTTTCTTTAACAAAAAATCTATTAGTTTACAATTGCGGTTAAATGCTTTTACTTACGACTTTATTTCTTCTGAATAAACGTCACTTTAACGACAATCAAAAGATAATTTAAATATTCTAAAAGATATAAGTTTTTGCGTAGCGCAAAACTGCTGAGCGCGTAGGCAAATCGTCTTTTCGCAAGCAAAATGCGAGCTGCGTAACGCTTCTTAACAAGGCCTGATATATATATATCAAAATGTGGAGATTTTATATTGATACAACGTTGTTAGCAACATTTAGCCAACCTCGAGATACCAATAATGCACTAATGTTTCTTACTACTAAGGATTTTAATCACAACTTTTCCTATTATTTCTTGTAGTCTGAACACTGTTTAATAACAATATTGTGACATAATAAACTTATATAACAATAATTTGCATTATTAAATACTGTAACTGGTTGTAAAGACTAAAAAGTAGAAAATAAGATATAGCAAAAATATTTGCTAAAAAGTATAATTTTTTTTGAACTTAAAAGCGGAAAATAAACTATTTAATTTAAATTTAATAGTTTAGTAAACTAAAGATTGTTTCAAAATGAATCTTGTGGGCTCAGAGAGTGTTGGCTTTTTATCTAGACAAGAATAAATGGTAGTATCGTCAGCAAATAATGTCACCTGAGATGTGAGAATTTCTGGAAAATCATTAATATAAATTACAAAAAGTATAGGGTCAAGGATAGAACTTTGAAAAAGAGTGCTGTTCTTTGAGGATGACTTTTATACTATGGTTGGTAACGAAGGATTCAATAATCTTTAAGATATTACCTGAAACATCATAATTAGAGAGCTTATGGAGAAAACCAGCATGTCAAACTTAACATAGGCTTTAGAAATGTTGAGAGTGATAGCCTTAACCTCTCCACATCTATCTAATGCACGATAAAATGTATCAGTTATTATAGTTAATAAATCAGCAATAGAATGAGATGATCGAAAACCACATAGATGATCGGAAAGTAAGTTATTAGATTCAAGATTAAGTGTTTGTTAATCAAAGACTCAAAAACCTTGCTTATGATAGGAAGAAGACTAATGGGACTGTAGTTAGATGAGTCAAATTGCTCTCCAGAGTTTTTGAAAATAGGGATAACATATGCTGTTTTCCAGCATAGTATAGACAACAGCTTCGGAAAACACTTCTGCAAGACTACAACAGGTATTTTGTCCGGACCACAAGCTGTAGAAGATTCTAAGCAGGAAATCACTTAGGATACACATACTGGTGTGGTATGAATGTCAAGCAATGGATCAACCTGTTTGTCGGCTATATCAAGTAGGATGTGATTAATGGAATCAAGAGATGAGATCGATGAAAAGCAAACAATTCAACTTTGTCTTTAGGTGAGGTAACAAAATCTGAACCTTACAAGAAAGCATTAAATAAAACCTTTTACAATGGTTTGTAGCAATATAAAACTGGTGTCTGTTTTCTGGAGAAAAATAGGCAATAGATAATGAAGTAATGGTTATGATTAGAAATTGCACCAGCTTAATGAGAATAAAAAAACTATGGAGAAAAACATTTAATATTTTTTTGATGATAATGAAAAACTATTTAATATTTTAACATCAAATTTAATAGATGAAATAAATTGCTTCTTTAGAATATCTGAAATTCCCTCTTAAAGTCATCTTTTCATGACCCAAGGAGCATTTGGTCAAAAAAAAATGTCTTGAATTTTTTAAATGTTCATAAGATGACTTTTTCTGACCAAACACTCACTGAAAAACAAAGGAAATAATTTATTTTTACATTTCAAAAATAGATCCTGAAAAATGTCAATCATTAATTAACATTTTTAAGTTTAATATCACATTATCTGTTCTGATGTTTTTAACTAGTAATTCAAACATGTAATTTTAGGATGTATTCGCTTATCCATGAATGGTATTTTCAAAATATTGAAAATAATTTTCTGATTAAATCTTAGAAGATTTTGTTTAGAGATGCGACAGTATTTAGAAATGCACTTATTAGAGTAGCCAACAGTTGAGTCAGAAAGCAAGTTTGTTGACCAGATTGTCAATATAACTTAACCTGTTGAAAAATAAACTATTGAAAGTGTATATTATTCTGTTTTCTGAAAAATGTCGTTTTTGTATGAGAAAGATGGTTTAATGAAATATATATAATTATATAGACAAATAAGTTTTTCATTCTTTGCGTCTTTTTAATTTTCAAACTTTGATTTTAACTTTTGAAAAAATTTTGTGTCGACCTGATGCCAACCAAAACAGTATATATATATATATATATATATATATATATATATATATATATATATATATATATATATATATATATATATATATATATATATATATATATATATATATATATATATATATATATATATATATATATATATATATATATATATATATATATATATATATATATTAAATACATAAGTAATGTATAAGTTTATTTGGGTAATATATATTTAAAAAAAGTATAAAATTAACTTATTCATAATAATTTAATGATACAGGTAATAATTTGATTAAAATGTTTTTGAAATCACCTTTTTATTTAACTAGTTATATATGAAGTAAAACTTGTAGTTTTATAAAATGTTCTCTAATAAATATAATTTATCTATGAAATAGATTATTGTTTTAACTGATGATTTTTTTTCCCCTAGCTAGTTGAACTTTCCAAAGCTCAAGATGTAGAAGCTGGTGATGGAACAACCTCTGTAGTGGTGATTGCTGGAAGTCTTCTTTCTGCAGCACAGAAACTTCTGGATAAAGGTATACATCCAACTATTATTTCAGAGTCCTTCCAACGTGCGTCATTAAAAGCTTGTGAAATAGTAACTTCGATGTCTATGCCTGTTGATCTCTCTGACAGAGATACTTTATTAAAAAGTGCTACAACATCCCTAAGTTCAAAAGTAATTATTTTTCAAATTGTTATCTATTACACATCTTTTATTTAATTTAAGTTCATAAGCTATTTATCAATTTTTATTATATTGTGTTTTAACTGTTTTATTTCATTTGCTTATTTTTTTTAGGTTGTGTCACAATACTCTGGTTTGCTTGCTCCGATATGTGTTGATTCAGTTCTCAAGTTGGTTGATCCTGCAAAAGACTTCAATGTTGATTTAAGAGATATTAAACTTGTCACTAAACTAGGGTTGGTATTCTTTGAATGCATGCAATATATGTTATATTTAAAAATAACATTTTTTCAGTCAGAAATATAGGTTAAGTTAAACAACATTTAAATTTTATACAAATTTTAAACAAAAACTTTTAATAAAAATTTTTTGTCATATCTTGAAATCTGCATACAGAAAAATTCTACTGTAGGATGGCTTAGGATTACAATAATTGTAGATAATAATTATGGAATAATTATAAAATAAATGTTAAAATAAAAAAGTTGAATTTTATTTTATCAGAGGTACAGTCGAAGATACAGAACTTGTTGATGGACTAGTACTTGACCATAGGATTTCTCACTTTGCTGAGGGTGTCGCTCGTGTCGAAAAAGCCAGAATAGGACTGCTTCAATTTTGTATTTCTCCACCAAAAACAGACATGGAAAATAATGTGATAGTTAGCGATTATACACAAATGGATAGAGTATTGCGTGAAGAAAGGGTGTATATTTTAGAAATTTGCAAAGCAATTAAAAAAGCTGGCATTAATGTTGTCTTCTTGCAAAAATCAATTTTAAGGTTTGCCAGTAATTTTCTTTGTCAAAATATAAATTAAAATAGCAAGTTGAAATAAATGTAGTAATGACTTAATTAAATTTGTTATTATAAATTGTAAATCCTTCAGGGATGCAATAAATGATATGGGTCTTCATTTTCTGGGGAAAATGAAAATAATGGTTGTCCGAGACATTGAAAGGGATGAAGTAGAGTTTATTTGCAAGGTTATTGTCTATTTAAATGTTTTGTTTTTTAGTTATTTTTTCGAACCAAAATAAATCCCAAAAATTATTAAGTTATAAAATAATTAATCATCTTTATAGACTCTAGGGTGTCGTCCCATAGCTAGTGTTGACCACTTAAATCCTGATATGCTTGCTAGTGCTGACTTAGTTGAAGAATATTCAACTGGTGCTGCTAAAGTTGTTAAGGTAACTTTTTTTTTTTTTTTTTTACTATTAAACTTTAAAAAAATTTTAGATTTATATTTTTAGAGCTGTATTTATTTGCCAAAAATAATTATATTTTCATAATTTTACTGATTTAAGGTTACAGGAATCGCTAATCCAGGTAAAACTGTGAGCATTCTTGTACGCGGTTCCAATAAACTTGTGATAGATGAAGCAGAGAGATCCATCCATGATGCTTTATGTGTTATTCGATGCTTGGTGAAAAAGCGGTATGAAATGCTTTGTTGATGTTTTTTCTTTTTTGAGGGATGGGGGAGCAAAGAGAGTAAGATAATGGAATAAAAACCATAACAATTTAGTGTCAATTATTTTAATAATTTTTTATAAACTTTTTTATAAGTCTGTCAAAAATTTATTTAGTCAAGTGTTTAGTGAGTGTGTTAAAGATACCATTTTAGCTAACAACTTATAAGCTACATTTTTTCCAAAGCTCTAAAGGGATCCCCTAGTGCTGGGACAAGCTGTGTTCATATTAAAGAAAATGTTTTAAAAAAACGCTTAAGCTAAATTTTTTTGATTAAAACTAAGTAATTGAATGCACACCATTAATTTTAAAATTAACATTTTAGTCGAAGCTCACGATCTCCATTTTTTTTTTTTTTTTTTTTTTTTGGTTCTTGGAGTATATGTTTCACAAGTATATGATCAATTAATCCAGAAATGTTATGGCAGTACACTACTACACACTGAGCTTTACTTGTTTGGTTTTCAACATTTGGTACATAAAAAAGCATATTTGTTAGGCTTATAAAAGAATTTCAAATGTTTATCATGCTCACTAAGTTTCTCTGTAAGACAAGATTCTATTGACTTTCTTTCCTTCCAGGTCCTAAAAAAAGTTGCTGATATAGGTTTGATTTAGAGAAAGGCCTAGTGTAGATTTAAGCCTCTTATTTCATCAGAAGACACTGGGTGTTGAGAAGGAAACTGAGCTTTTGTGTGATTTTGAGATTTGATATTTATTGTAACTGTTAAATTTTTCTCTCTAATTGCTAATTCGTCAGTGAATGAATCACCTGTAGTTTTAACTTTTTGTTTTATTATGTCTCTGCCGCGTGAGGAAACTGAATCAGAGGTTTACTTAGATTTTCTCTTGCATTTTGAACAGTGCCAGGTTTTAAATGAGAGATTCCTCTGCCTATTGGTTGCACACACTTCTGGCATACTATGACAGGACCCCGAGATGGAAAAAAATCTTGTGCTACTGGAAATCTTCCTAAGCGGAATGAAGATGCCCTAGATAATTTATTACCTTTGCTAATTGGATCATAGTGTGCTATTTCACAAATAATAAACTGCCACATTTGGTTTGACCTTGTTGGTATTGTAATTATTACTTTTGAATAATCAAAAAGTCCATTGAGATGTTTTTTCTCTCCTTTTGATTTTTAAAAGTACACCTGCCACAGATACCTGAAAATAAGTGATGGTCTTCTGGATCATAATTCTCAATGAAATATTTCCTAATTCGTGTTAGTGTGGAATCAGTATTACATTTAGACATGCTCTTTTTGGAAGCAGACCAAACACACTTTATCCTGATTCTCATTATGAGAAAAAGCTTTGTTTGACATTTTGAAAATCAAATTGTTGTCCATAGTATTTTGGCAGAAAAAATAAGTTTCTAAAATAATAGTTGTTTACTGTCATTGGTTATCATCAAAGGTATCTACAAAATATAGTTTTAATAACTAATATATATGTATTTGTATAAGAAGTTATTTTTTTTAGAGTTACAGTTAGAGGGTCTGTTAGATTAGGGTTAATGAATTCTGACTCAAATTTTTAAGGTTAATTAATGATACAGTATATATAACTTTTTTTTAAATACACATAGCTTCCTTAACCCTAAAAGGAATCTGTGTGCTATTTAAAGGAATATGTTTTATAAATAGATGTTCTTTTTTTTTTTTCCTAAAATTTTAAAATCATTTGTTAAATTGATGCTTAAATCCTCTAATATACAGTTTATTATTAAATAAAAACATTAAATTAAGTACAAAAAAATAATAATCCTTAAGGGCTTTAACTTTTTTATTTAAAAAAAAACTATAGATATTCGCTATAGACTTTTTTCTTGTAGTTTTAATGTTATTTGCTTAGTAAAAACTATTATTTAATATTGAATTTATAATATATTTTTAGTTTAAACTTTAAATAATGTGATTCAAGCAAATATTTACTACTAAACTTTTACTGATACAAATATTAAAAATTCGGTGTCGTTTTTAATAGAAAAACTGAGAGGTTTTGTGTTTAGAAATCAAATTGGCTATTTTTAAACATGTACAAAAAGTTGCATAAATCCCAATTTTTGTTACCCTTTTTTTTTCCCAATACCAATACTACTAATACTAAAAAAGATTGATACTACATATCAATACTATATACCAATACAAAAAAAATTGATGTTTTTTACTTGCAGTGTATTTCAAAAATGAAATACAATGCAAGTAAAAATCAATCAAAAAGTTAAATAAACTATTTTCATGTTATAGTTAATAAACATTACCATTTTGGCATGAGCTATTGTTAATCAATTTCTTTATGAAGTGTACATATTTACCCTTATGCTAAAGAATTTATTTTTTTTTTACTTTTAAAAATGTTTCTTTTATGCAATGGAATTGTTGTTTTGTGAAAATTTTTTAACAATTCACACGTTTTTTGAATGACTAACCATTTGTTTGCATCGAGTTTTTTGTTTACTTAGCATTTTTAAACATTCATTCTAAAATAAGATAAGTATTATTCCAGAATGTTGAAACATTCATTCATCCTAACATAGGTACTATTCCAGAATGTTGGAACATTTTAAACAAGTATAGGTATGTTGTTTTTTTGGAGAAAACGGTTTGATGCACCACTATGGCATAGTACTCCATGTTTTTCATTCAAAAATATAATCATTTATTAGAAATTGCATCTTGTGTAAAAAGCAGGCCATATTTTTATTTCTTTTTCATTAGTATTTACTTTCTCTAACAACATTAGCAGCATTAATTAATGAATTATTTAACATAACATTTTTAAGTCAGCAATTATCTCTTCAATCAGTTAAGTGATGTTTGTCTTACAGGAAACAAAGATACTTTAACTGCAATAGCTTTTTGATTAAAATGTTTTTATCTAAATGCTGACCTGTCTTGTTCATAAAATCTTTATTTGAAGTGTTTGTCCACTGGTTGGTATTCAATGTTAACGATCAACACTAATAAGCTGAAATGAAAAATATTGAAAATTAGACAATCAACTTATTTTCCGGATTAATAGGTTAGCTTTTGTAGTTTTCACCTAGTTTTTGTATTCATAATACTTTACACATTATACTTTTTGTGTTTACTCAAGATATTAGGAGGATTGTATTGTTGTAGAGCCTAATAATCCACAAAAAAAATGCTAATTTAAAAAAAAAAAGTTTTTTAAATCTTTTAGTAAAATACAATTTTATATTTTGCCTTTAACTCCTCATATAACCTTTTAACTCCTCTATATAGCTTTTAACTCCTCCATATAGCCTTTTTAGCATATATAAGATTTAATGGTTATGATAAAACATACTTTTTGCATTATAAGGCATTATGGCTTATGATGTCTCTGGAGATTTGGAGATGGAGTTTTTTATCTTGCTGCTGTTTTAAAAGTATTAAAAAGTTAATGATATCACTCTAGAGTTTATGACATCACTGTAGAGTTTTGCAAAAATGAAAAATGTAATTAAAATAATATTAAGCTTTTCTTTAAAAACATCTTTTATTAATAAAAATACATAGTATTTTGTTTTCACCAGCAATCAGCAAATCGAATGTATTATTTTTTCACTAGATCCCAAAAATAAAATAGGTTTTTGATTTTATTAGAGCTACTTGTTTTTAACAAATGTCAGGACAATTTTACAATTTATGTCTTCCTTTTATTACATTTGTATTTTGCTCTTATATTACATTTACAGTTTAGGGTTTACTAGTAGGTAGGGTTCTCTATAGTCAATATAAGTCATTTCACATTTCTTGGAAGTTTTGTTTTAAGTTACTAAGGGCTCACAAAAATCACTTCATACCAAATTTAAAAAGGTCTAGCCAGAGATCTTAAATGAGGGAAATATGCTTGTATCTATCTCTGATTGGAACACTCTAGCTTCTGGCTCAATTTTCAAGCAAAGGCAAAGAAGCCCTAACCTACTTGAATTGTGCGCTTCATAACAACATCTTTGCTAGAGATAATTACAGCCAATTAGTCAACCTAAGTATATTCTTCCTTGGCGGAGTTATTAAGAACTTTAGATTCTTGCAGCCTGGTGCAATTCATGAGGTTCATGGCTGATGCAATATATTGTAACAATTCCGATGACCAAAGTTACACAAAAGATATGAACAGTGGACAAGGAGGAACAGTTTAACAATGCCAGCTTTTTTGTAATTGATACATATATCTCATGGTTCTTAAAAATTAGAATAGAAGACTCTGCTTCAACATGCTACTTGTTGGCATTAAAGTGACTTCTTTGGCTCTAATAAGCTAAAGAAATCATTTAGGAAGTATAAAGATCTTGAAATGCTCTAATAAAAAGCTTAAAATGTCATATAGCATTTAGATAAAGTTGTTTTTGGGTTAGCAGAAAGAGATTTGCCTGATAACAATAAGGAAGAAATGATAAAAAATTTGCTCATTAATGTTAAGAGATATTCACTTTTGTTTTACCTACAAAAGCTCTTAATTTGGTCAATAACCTGATACTTCCTTACCTTATTGCTCCGGAAAGCTGAATCCTTTTTCATAGTTGATATTTCTAACAAAGATGTTAATCAATGGTTCAAGGGAAATTCTAATTGCTGGGATGATTTGGAGAACTTTTTTATGAACTGAAAATTTGTTCAGCTCATAAAAAACATGCAAGTAACAAATGACTGTGCCTAGAGAAATATTTGCTTCATTCAAGATTTCTTTTGGTCTTCAAAGTAAATTTGAAGACCAAATGCAAAATGTGATACTTGTAGCAAGAGAGGAGAGAAAGATGCCTGGTAATGTTACCAAAAAAAACTGTAGTTGTAATGAAAAAATCTTGGGAAAAAAAAATCTGAAATAAATCAACAAAAAAAGTGCAAAATAAGAATTGGAGGAGCTGATATTGTGTAACTCTGCAATAATGATTTGTAATTGTTATTATTTAAATAAAATCATTTTTTAGCAAATCAAAACCTTTTCTTTTTTTTTTCCAGAGTTTAGGTTTTCAATATTTTTTGCTTTTAATATAGAGTTTATTTAAAAATATTCTCCATAAATAATTTTCTCCATAAAAAACTGAAAAAATCGAATTCAACATAATCCTGTTACATGTGACCTTATGAGCTGAAACTTTAAGCATGATCTATTTGATGTAAATGGAAATAATTGCAAAGTATAGTGTCCCTGGGTTTTGACTTTTGTTACAATATGTCACAGGCTGTTGTACATTTTACATGTACAATGTTAAATGTACAACAAATTATAATAAAATGTACAATGTATATTTTATAGAATTTTAGATGTAGACCAATGCCCTCCTTATTGCACAGTTTGAAAATTATAGTTAAGGTTTTTAAAGTGTTTATATTCTGTATTTTATTCATTTTTGTTTAAAAAATGTAATCATTGTTTTAATTTTGTCTGGTCTATTTACCAATTTTTTAACGTTTTTCTCTTATTGAAATAATGTATTTATTAAAAATTTATTTCAATAAACAACAGTATTAATGATGGACAATATTATGAATTAATTTTTATTATAAAATATTGAAAACTAGGTTATTTTAATCTAACTTCAATCTAATTCCGATATGGATAAAAATTTATTAACAGTTTTATTTTTTAACTAAATTTTTTAAATAAAATATCAATTTAAAAAAAATTTTATTTTAGCAAATTGTAATTGAAATTTTTTTAAAAACAATTTTTTTTTTTACCTAACTGATTTAAAACAGAAAACTAAAATTCTAAACTAAAATATGATTCAATACAGCAATACTTATTTTTATTGACATCAAATATAAACTTATTATTTAGATCGGATTTTTTTAGAAGAAAAAATGAACTAGCTGAAAATTATTTTTGCAAAAAACAGTTTGATGTTAGAAGTGATTAATTTTCTTGTTAATATTTAAATTAACAATTTTTTTAGGCAACTTGGAAACTAAACTTGAAACTAATTTTTAACTCTAAATTATTTTTAAGGTTTAAAATCTAAACAGAACTTGTCAAGGAAAACCTTTAAGTGGTAGATTTACCAGGAAAGTTAAAGAATAAAAATTATGACTAATGCTTATAAGTGTTATAATATATAAAAATTAAAATTATATATTAATTTTAATATATAAAAATTATTAGAATAATTATCTAAAACTGTGACCTTGAAACAAAGTTTCCAAATATAAATTTTGGTAGTAAATAACAGTATCAAAAACAGCCAAACTGAAAAAAATTTTGATACTATTCTGAAATCCAAATTTCGATATTATTCCGTATAGGCATTATTGACATTATTCCTTCTATATAAATTTCTTTTTTTTCTTTCTTTTTTTTTTTCGAATTGATTCCTTAAAATTAATTTTCAATATTAATCCCAAAAAACATTTCGATATTAATTTTTCGAGCAATTTTTTTTCGGTACTGTTCTGCTTTCCCATAAACTTTATTTTGTTTTTTATTTATTTATTAGAGCATTGTTGGCTGGAGGAGGTGCCCCTGAAATAGAATGTAGTGTAAAGCTTTTAAGTTATGCAAAAACATTAGTTGGAGAAGATGCCATTTGCTTCAGAGCCTTTGCTGAAGCACTTGAGATAATTCCTTATACTCTTGCTGAAAATGCTGGTTTGACACCAATATCTGTTGTGACGGACCTTCGTAATAGACATAACAATGGCGAAGTTAATTCCGGGATCAATGTTCGAAAAGTAAGATGAATCTTTATAAATATATATATTGTTTTTGTTATATAGCACTAAGTTATTTTTCAATTAATGTAGGGATGTGTAACAAACATGGTAGAAGAGAATGTTCTTCAACCACTTCTTATAACTCTTTGTGCAATTTCATTGGCTGCTGAGACTGTAAGGAGCATCCTCAAGATAGATGATATTGTAAGTGTTTTTTTTATAATAAAATAAATGACATAATAAAGTAAATTATAATAAAGTTTAGACTTTTGAACCAATCGTATTAATTGTTATTTAAAAATAAATTTCTTAACAGTCTATAATCTGATTTTTTTGAATCCTGTTAGCTATATTGTACTGATTTTTTTTTTTTATCATAGTTATGGATTTGAATAAATAGTTATGGATTTTTAACATAGTTATGGATTTGAATAAACTTTGAAACAAGGCCTAAAACATTCTATAATTTTTTTATAATGATTGTATGATATGTCTCTTTATATATTTTATTCTAAACACGTTAAAACCAATTAAAATCATTCAAGTTACAAATCTTGCAAACCCATTAGTTAAGACATTGCAAACTTTTGAGTTCATTTTAGTATACACTACTATGATCGTTTTCGTTTGAGCATCGTTGCAACCCAAAATTATCTGCATAGAACATGGTAAACCAAGATAAGCAACCACTTTAAAAAGTTCTCTTATTAAAATAAGCACCAGAACAAATATCATCCTGAACACTTAGATCAGTTAGAGAAACCTTTGAATATTACTTCAGTGTAACAAAAAAAAATGTTGTTAATTTTAATTTCTTGAAATGCTAGAAAGAATTTTTTTTTTTTTTTAATTTATTTGTACACCCAGATCAAGGGTGTTACAAGTCAAAAAGTGTCAAACTGAGAAAATCAGGGTTGAAGTTTTAAGTTTTTAACATTTTTTCCGACTAAAAGTGCCATTTGTATCTGTAATTTTGTAAACATTCGTTTTAAACTTGTGGTATTTTGTCACCATGTACAACACAAAATACTATCAAATGACGTTCATAGCTCAATATCCATAAATTTTGACTTGTGTCACCCTTGATCTGGGTGTAGGATTTGTAATTTATATTAATATATCAAAGCAAGTACAAGTTTTTAAGATTCTTGTTTAAATAAACTGACATTATAATTTTGACACAATAACAATTCAACTAAGTTGCTTTATTTTAATATTAAGTAACAGAAAGGATAAATAGAGCCACTAAGTGTCATATATCATTAGAAAACTAATTTATTATTAAACTCAAAAACTAAAAAGGTTTTCAAGTATTAGTCATTTAAAAAATTACTTAAGACGTAATGCGAATAGCCATCAAAACAAGTGACTATATGTTTCAAAAACCACTGTAGTAACAAAAAAGTTGATAATTTATTTAATTATAAATTAATTTTATATTTTTAATGTTCAATTTTTAAACATACAACAAAGTAAATTTTACCGATTTTAAGCATGAATACGTGATTTATCCATTTACGTATTCATGCTTAAAATAGTGGGGAGAGAGTTATATAACAGAATATGAAAATTCTTTGAAAAGTTTAATAAAGAACTCAAATTTTTTTTTTCTTTTAGACATTCATTCGTTGATTGTTTTTGGATATGCTTTCATCGAAATCGTAAGCTTGCCAGTATATGCTAGTACAATTATATTGCAAGAAACTTTAAATGGATCGGATCCGAATACTCTCTAATTGTACCATACATCAGACCGAATTCTTAAACGCTTTTGTATTGACAATCATTGTTAGATAAAATTCTTTTTGCAATTTAATAAGTTGAGTTATTAAATCTTTATCAGCGGGTGCGGGTTTAGTACTCGTTTCGCGGTCTATCATTGCGACAGGTATTAGTATCCGTTTTAATGGTTCTACGTTAAATGTGGAGCAACTGTCTATCAGCGGACCGTGTGTATACTTGTAAGTATCCTGTTAAAAGTGGAACAAGGTTGTATGCGTAGTAGTATTGGTTGTATGCGAACATTTGATAATTAGAAATGGAACATATTCTATTTATTTACAAGATTACATACCTTAGTAATATTTTAAAATTTTTACCGAAATTCAGTTTTAAATTTTATTTTAATCTAACAATCTTATTACAAGATTTTCCAATATATAATTTTTTTCCTTAAAACCAAGTTTACATTTAAAGCATGCTAAGATATTTTAATAACGCCGCACAGGGTGATTAGCAACCTAGAAAAGTCAGGAAAATTAACTCAGGGAAAAAACGTGAAATGTTAAAGAAAAAATGTTAATAAGTCAGGAAATAAATTGAGTTTTGCAAAAGTCATGGAATTTTAATGGTTTCAGTTACAAAATATATACAGTCGTGTGACAATTTATTATGGCCACTATGAATTTTGATCATTTTGAAGTTTAATCTCATTTTTTTCATATGAAGAGTAAAAATTCATTATTGAAAGTTAATCTTTTGTTTAAAATAACGTTTTAGCTCCTAAAGTCAGTGCTTTTTTTATGCTACTGGCAACACAGTCACTTTTGACAGCCATTTTGTATGATGTCATCTTAATTATAATTTTTTTGCTGTACACTTGATAGGTTTTATTACTAGTGTTTTGAATTCGTTTACTAGGTTTCCGTCAAAATATTTATTAAAATCAGTAAAAATATTGTTTTCTTGAATATTTCTTTTTATTTTAAAGTAAAAATAATTGTATTTGATTTGATATTTTTAAATTTATGAGTACCAAAGCAAATTCTTAACTGCAGTAGTGAAATGTGATATCTTATTTTAGTTATGGGGAAAAACAAGGACTTGTTACAACAAAAAATTGCTGAAATCAGGGCACTTTTAATAAATACTAATCTTTCTCAACTAGAAATTGCCAGAAAATGTAATATTTCGCAGGTTTCTGTACAAAAATTGGCTAATATGGAGAACTTGATGCCAAAGAGGGTTGGTAAATGTGGAAAGAAGAGAATCCTAACACCACGCGGGAAAAGAATACTCACCAAGATCGTTCAAGAAAATAGACAGGCCACCAACAATGAAATAACTAATAAGCTGGACCAATCTGGAGTCAACATGTCAAAGAGAACGGTTCAATGTCGCCTACACGATCTTGGTTACATTTCACGACGTCCAGCTAAAAAGCCTAAACTAACACCAAAATGGTGCAAAAAAGTATAGGAATTTAACAGAAAATGATTTGAAATTGGTAAAATTAATTTAGATGTTTTTAAAATATCCACTTCACTACAACAAACTTTAAATACTCACTTAACAATCCTCGTATAATATTTTAAGGTATGCTTTAGCGACGAGAGTACTTTCCAAGTATTAACAAAAAAGGCTCAACAAAAAAGGCTCAAAGAAAAAAAGGGGAAAAATACTTATTGGACTGCATCATTCAAACTGTTAAACACCCCACCTCTGTGATGATCTGGTCAGTGATATGTGAAAGGGGAACGGGAAGGCTCTATATTGTAGAGGGAATAATGAATCAGTTACAATATAAAAATGTCCTGGAACAAAGATTGTTGCCACAATTGGCAGAATGGTTTAGTCCAGGTGAAAAAAAACTTTATGCAGGACGGGGCACCATGTCACACGGCTAAATCAGTTAAAAAATATCTATTAGAACAAAGTACTCCATTACTTGATTGGCCAGGAAACTCTCCTGACCTAAATTCTATAGAAAATGTTTGGGTGCTCCGAAAGAAGCAAACATCTAAAGAAAATATTACAAATAAAGTGTATTTAATAGATAGAATTATTTACCATTGGAACCATAATAAAGAATTGAAGGAAATGGCTGAAAAATGCATCAAAAATATGCCAAAAAGAGTTTTTGCAATTATAGAGGCAAAAGGAGGAATCGCTTAATATTGATCTTGAATATATTTGTAGTAATATTTGAATAATAAAATTTATTAAAAATTTGTCAAATGTTTTTTATTCGTCAAAACAATATCCATTTCTTAAATAAAAATTACTTTTGAGTATATAAATCACAAAAGAATATTAATATTAGACTTTGAAAGTTGAGAATGTAAAAAAATGTGGGTGGCCATAATAAATTGTCACACGACTGTATATATATATACATTTTATTTTTGCTTATTGGAGACTAAAAGTCAATATATATATATATATATATATATATATATATATATATATATATATATATATATATATATATATATATATATATACATATATATATATATATATATATATATATATATATATATATATATTGTCTGTTTAAAAAAATATTATTGCTAAGTAAACAGTTTTTAGGAAATCTTCTATTATTTGGGTAAAGTTTTTGAGTTTTATCTGTTGCCTTTTTATTACTACATTCTTTAAATTTATATCACTAAGCCAAAGAAATTCCATTCTAGTTAAGGAAAATGTAATCAAAAATTGTCTAGCCACCCGGATACAGAAGCAAATCTTGGTACGGGTGTTGCGTTTGATAATTTTGACAGATTTCGTTGTCAAAACGTCCTATAAGATATGCTATATAAATTACAAAAGATTTTCCTATATGAATAGGATTTTGTGTGGTATAATCCTATTGAATACATTTTATAAGAATTCCTATAGATTTTGAAAAATATACAAAATCATTTTTTGTTTTGTTTTGTTTACATTTGTCGTAAAATAAATACAATATTTTACAAGAACAAACACACAAGGCTTCTGAAAGAAAATCATGATGATTCAGAACCATTACAATTTTAAAAACTTAATAGTGCAATAAATCATACTATAAAAATAGAAAATCTAAATCTAAAGAATAACCATAATTATAAACCTATAATAATAATCCATGATAATAAATATGTAATAAAAGTTCATAATAAATTTTATAAATCAAAGAGAATAAATCTATTAATACAAATATTATAATAAATCTCATAAATCAAGTTTATATTACAAATTAATGGTAAATTGAAATGTCATCCATAAAAAGAATCCATAAAAACATCCATAACAACATCCATAACAAGAATCCATAACAAGATATCTTTTAACTTGTTTTTAAAAGCAAATGAAAAGATCGAAATTAAGCAAAACTATTTTCCAAAGGTAAGTTGCGTGATAATTAATGTAAAATTTATTAAATTTTGTTCTACAAAATGGTTCAATTAGCAAATCTTTAATTCTTAGTGAGTACTTATTAGAAAGTTTCAATGTAAAAAGGTCGTTAAAAACAGTTAGGAATAAATTGTTTTTCCACATACAGTATTGAACAAAACATTTGCAACCAACATCGAACAATGCTAAAAAGTGTTCCTAATTTTACATGTCTTAAAAACGAAACAAACTATACTACCACAGCAAACAGTTCAGGAGTCTGGAGTCATAGCATGCCATGACATGAACAATCAGCTGACAAGTGACAGCACACAGGCAGAATTTCGTTGACAAGTGCCATTTTGCAGCGGACAAAACAAGTGTAATTTTTTTGGTTTGTTTCATTTTCTTAAGTCTGGTCCGTGTCAACGTCACGGAAGTTTTTTAATAATTAAAGGAAGTATCCAGAAGTTTCCAGAAGTATCCAGAAGCATGCAGAAGCTTCTAGAAGTTTCCAGAAGAAGAATTTAGAAGCATCCAGTAGCATCCAAAAATATCCAAAAACATTCAGAAGCATCCAGACGCATCCAGAAGCTTCCAGAAGCATCGAAAAGAAGCATCTAGAATCTTCCAGAACAAGTTCACACAGGTTCATTTTACTATATAATTGACATGTAAATCGACATGTAATTCAGTCAGTATATGGAAGTCAATCAGTCAGTATTATCAAGACAGTTTATCAAAGTGAGTTTTATCAAAGCGTTTTATCGAAGAACATCAATACAAGAAGTGAAATACAACAAGTGTTTCATTACATCAATACAGTCCACATCCAACCAAGACGTTGTGTTCCACAGAGCATTATTGTATCATCACCAGATAAATGTAACACGGTAAGCCTTGAGAAGCATGATTATTCATTTTTATTATTTTTATAACTTCAAGTGCAAAAATGTCTCCTGGCAGTCTTGGATTGGAACTAAGAAAGAAAATTATTGGCGATTACGTAATTGGAATGTCACAAAAAAGTATTTGTGATAAATATTGCGTGAAAAAATGGACCGTATCAAGACTATGTTCCAAATATCGTTCTACGGGGAAGTTGGCAGCAGATAACAAAGGTGGAAGACCGCGTTCCACCAATTCTAGAGAGGATTCTATAATCGTCAGATCCGTCAAGAAGGATCCCTGGATATCATCAGTCGAGATACAAAAACAATTAGAGCTGCCTGTATCGGACCGCAGACGACGCGCTGTTGAAGCCGGATTGTTTTCTCGACGCCCTGCAAAGAAACCGCTGATTTCATTAAAAAACCAGAAGGAAAGACTCCTGTTTGCTAGATCTCATATTGACTGGAATGTGCAGAAATGGAGAACTGTCCTGTTCAGTGATGAATCGAAGTTCAACATTATTGGGAGCGATGGCATTTGCCGTGTACGTCGACCGGCCGGAAAACGCCTCGATTTACGTTACTGCCATAAAACCGTGAAGCATGGTGGAGGCAATGTAATGGTCTGGGGGTGTTTTTCTCCTAACGGTCTAAGTCCAATACATCGAAACGATGGAATAATGGACCATTTTCATGTATAATAATATCCTGATAGATGTTATGTTACCTCATGCTGAATGGAATATGCCAATTAAATGGGTTTTTCAGCAAGACAACGATCCGAAACACACTGCAAAAGTAGTCAATCAGTGGTTTCAAGACAACCACTTATCGGTAATGGATTGGCAGCCTCATTCTCTGGATCTCAACCCTATCGAGAACCTGTGGGAGATTGTCAACCGCAGAATTAATCGTGAAGGTGTTCGTAATAAGGATCAACTGTTTGAACAAATCCAAAAGGACTGGCCAGCGATTCCACAAAATTTCATTGATCACCTGATCGAATCTATGCCTTGAAGATGCAAGGCTGTGATCGACAACAAAGGATTCGCCGCGAAATATTGATAGCGAAATACAGCTTGGTCAACATTTTGTCGAGTTGCACTTGTTTTGTCCAGAAGGAAATCAACTTTTTTTAATACTTTTGAATAATTTATTAATTTTCGTGTACAAATAATGAACTTTGTGATGAATAAAACTTGAAGAACTTTGTCTCTAAACAGTTACATAATTATTTCTCTAAATTGAAAAAATGCAGCACTTTTATATAAAGAAACTAAATTAGCATTATTTGGTTGCACTCGTTTTGTCCGATACTGTATATGTAAAATATTAAAGACGTTAAGTTTGTAGACATAAAGTACTTTCATTTCATCAGATAAAGTTTCTGACGGCAATATGTACGTTGTAGTTTACTTTTTTCGGTACTACCCCATGAAACATTCATGTAACTTAAATAGCTGTGCTTAGGTGTGTAATAGAGCTGTGTAAATCTTTTTTTTAAAGTAAAGTTGGGCTTTATACAAAATGCCAATATTTTTAGATACTTTGGTGCGTATATGATTAATATGGTTTTTTCAAGTAATATTCTTATCGAGATGAACAGGAATCTTATAACAGAATCTCTTTTTATTACAGTTTCATCATTAGAAATTTAAAGCATAATATTTGGTAGAGAACATTTTTTTGAGAGGGAATGAAAAAGAATTCATTCTGTTTTGTTAGTATTTAACGTTAGTTTATTAAATTTGAACCATTTAGAAATGTTTTTAAATTTATTATTAGTTGTTGAGAAAGGTTTGTAAACATCAATGTGGGATTGGAATAGGTTGGTATCATTTGCATAAATAATACTCATAAAGTTAGAGGCTTTGTTTAGGTCGCTGACATAGATTAGAAATAGCAACGGTCCAAGAATAGAACCTTGTGGAACACCACAGGTTATATTTAAGGATCCACTTTGGGGTTATATTTACAGGTTATTTTTAAGATCCACTATACATGACTTGCTTACGATTTGCTAATTAGCTTTTAAACCATGCTAAAACATTATTGTTTAAATCGTAATTCTTTATTTTTTGTTTTAAATATTATAGTCAACCGTATCGAATGCTTTTGATAGGTCTATAAAAATACCTAATGTATATTGAGCTTTATTGAAACCGAATTGATTGTTGTAAAGGTTATTGTAATTAAGACAGTTATTAATTCTGTTAAACATAATTCTTTCTAGGATTTTAGAAAATATTGAAAGGATAGCTATGGGACAATAATTATTGATATTGGATCTGTCGCCTTCTTTATGGATTGGGATTTTGGCAATTTTTAAACACTCAAAGCAAATTACTTAACAAATGGATTCTTTGAAGAATTTAAAAAGAATATTTTTAATTTGTTCATAGCAATCTATAACTATATTTCCGTTTATTCCATCAGATCCTGTTACTTTATTTGTTTTTAAGGATTTAAAAGCTTTCTCGAATTCTTTAAAGGATAATTCGGACGATAGTTCATCAGAGCAAATATTTTAATTATGAGGTACTAAATAATCATAAAATGAAGTTGTATTTTATCTGATGGGACTAATTTCAACAAAATATTTATTGAACTCATGAGCTATAATTTGTGGTTCGTTTAAAACTTTGTTATAGTTTAGGCATCTATGGCAAAAAACTTAGGCATGTTTTTTGGTTTCCAATGATTTACTTTAGTATTTGCCATGTGCATTTTACGTCATTTTTAGTTTTATTAACCAATTTTGAAAAGTAAGTTTTTTTTTAATTTTTTCAAATAAATTGTTTAGTTGTTTAATACGTTCTTTCTCGGCTTCATCTTTTCTCTTTTGTATTCATATTAAACTTTTTTGATTCATATTAAAAATAAAAAGATACATATAAGTAAATACGAATGCTAAATAAATACAGTAATAACAAAACGTTTGAAAAATTGGTTAACGTAAAAAAACAACTTGAAGCCTTTCATGCATTAATGTTGCTATGAAATAAAATTAAATTGTCGTTTTTGCTAACTATGTTTTTAATAAAAACACAATAATATTATTAAAAATAATTTTAATAATAACTTTAAATTATAGTTGGCGGGTTAATTTCAACAATAACTATAAATTATAGAGGCAACATTCCTTTTAATAATAAAAAAAAAAGCAAAGCCATAAATTTAGTAAAGTTTTGAAACCGGCTCATATTTTCAAACGGAGAGTGACAGTTGCCCCAATCACCCTTAAAAACGTAAGAACGCGTTCAAGTTTTCTGCTACACCATTAGGTGTTCGATAACAACAGCTTTGTAAAATGTTTTTTGTTTGTTCAATTATTATTTCAATGATTAAAAGTTCTCCATCGCCATCAAAAAACTAAGATTGTTTCTAAAACATTGCCTAATTTTCGTGGACGTGTATTCCACCACCGTGCTTTTTTTTTTTTTTATCCTTCAATGAAAAAGCATTTTAATCAAAAATAGTAAAAGTTTCAAAATCGCCGAATTTAATCGCTTAAAAGTTTCAAAATCGCTTAATTTAATCGCTTAAAAGTTTCAAAATCGCCTAATTTAATCGCTTAAAAGTTTCAAAATCGCTTATTGATGCCATAATTAATCAAAGCAAATAAAGTTATGTATAAATGTATAAAAAAATTTAAAAAGACTTTTATATTACTTTTTTTTTGGAATTCCAATCCCGAACAATGGTTTGTCGTATGAAATATAAGCGTATTTGCCTGCTTGTCTTTCGATTTTTATTTTTTAACGTAACGCCTTTCGTATAATATTCGTTTCCATACAGTAAACTTCATATATGAAAATGTTTTTACCTTTTAACTTGGAAGAGTTGTTTAGAATTTCAGTTTTATCTTTAAAATCCAGAAGTTTTAGGATTATTGTTCTATGTTTGTTGTGAACTACTTTGTCTATTCTATGTGCTCTTTCAATACTAACATTTTTTACCTCCAAGATGTTGTTAAATACATCTTTTACCTTTTTTACACAGTCAGCCTAGCTTTTATTGCCAGTTTCAAGGACAACATCGATTCCTAAATCATTACGCCTTGACCTATCCTCAATCTCTCTGAGTTTGTTATTTATTTTTATAAGTTCATTGTTGTTATTTTGATGTTTGTCAGATTATCTTTTACAAGACAATTAATGGCGGGTTTTATTTTTTTTATTGAAAAGATCTTCATGAAAATTTAAACTTTCTTTGATTTTTTTAAATTTCCTTTACAATTGATTTACAATTGATGCTATTTTGTTTGAGTTTTGAAGGATGCTAACTTCAACTCTGTCTAATCGATCATTTAATATTTTTGTGTTAGAACTAACTATGTTGATAAAATTATTTTCTTGTTGTTTCAGCATTTCTTCCTGAGCTCTATAAACATCTCCGTCATTAATTTTTAACTTCAACAAGTGTGGTAGACATGTTTAATAAGTAATCTATAAAAATCTTATAAGAGTATCATATAAGACACCGGACATAAAAACATCCTTTAGGTTTGGAGCTACAGGAATCCTTAAAGGTCATGTTCCAAAATTTTACAGCAATATATTTTTAATATATTTTAATATCAAATTTATAGCAATAAATTTGTACATTTATATTCCTATTGGATATCCATGGAGAAAAAGCATATAAGTTCATTCGTGTAGGAATCTTGTAGAATCTTGCTCTAAGTATTATGGGAATGACCTTTGCAGTTTGTATGGAATATTCCTAAAAAATATGAAAAAAGAATTATTTTGTAGATTCACTCATACAAAATATCTCGTTAAATACTGTTCTAAAATATTATATGACTGTTCTTTGATTTTTTATAGGATATTCTAAGTAAAGTATAAAACATTTATTTAATACGTCTTTGGTTAAATGTTCTGTAGGTTAGGTCCTTAAAAAATCCCGAAGTATAAAGTAATAATATATATATATATATATATATATATATATATATATGTATATATATATATATATATATATATATATATATATATATATATATATATATATATATATATATATATATATATATATATTACATTTATTATTTAAAAAAGTTTTGCTGAGTTATATGATATCTATAACCCAGCAAAAATTTCTGAAATAATAAAATTATTAGTATTGAGAAATATTGTATTTCTTTACATTAATATTTTAACCGTTATAGTTTATATAAAACTAGCAGACCGGACCCGTAGAAATACGGGCCTTTGTAAGTCTGTTCCACACCGACCCTTTTTATACATGTTCCTTATATATATCCTGGCTGTCTGGACTAGTAAAATACGGGTTCAGTTTAGTGTCTTGTCACTAAACTGAACCCGTATGTCGCCTTTGCGACAGATATTCTTAAATATTCGATAAATAAAGAATTTAAACGACTTTCGAATATAATTTCGTGAGCATAATATCGTATCGATTAAAACGATTATAACAGTCACAAGAAAGATTTTATAGAAAAGCCTAAACAAATTTTCAACTCCATTTTGGCGTTGGTCATTTTAATCCGTTTTGAACTTCGATATATTTTCAGCAATGTCTTTTATTGAGCAACGAGGCGTAAGTTTTTGCTTTTAGTTAGAGATTTTATTTTTTATTATTTGCTATTATTTTTTAATATATTTAGTTTTAGTTTGTATTAATATTGCAGAGGATAGGGTGTACACTGAGGCTGAAAAATTTAAATAACGATTTTATTTTGCTTTAAAAGGACATGTTTGTTTTTTTCTAATGCAAAAAAATGTAATGTAGGAAAAAAAGTTTTAGGTTAAAAAGTTAAGTAATCAAGCTTTTTCAAAGCAATAAAGATGCACAGTAATGTAAATACATAGTAAGACTGCATGTCGTACGTCATGAGAAAAATCTCACTTCTGATGCTTAAAAAATGTTTAAATACACGTTTGTCGCAATATATAAATATATATATATATATGTATATATATATATATATATATATATATATATATATATATATATATATATATATATATATATATATATATATATATATATATATATATATATATATATATATATATATATATATATATATATATATATATATATATATATATTAAAGATTCACAGTTTTTTATTTTCAAATATGTTGTAATGCTAACAGTGTTAGCACACTGTGTTAGTAACACAGTGAATTCATTGTCTATCAGCTTTAGAACAAAGGTAAAACCTACTAGTATACTATGTGTCAAGACATTTTATCATTATTTTTGAACTGTTGACAATATTATGTTGTATGTGTTCCAGTTGTAAGTTTCGTTTCTTTGAAACCTAGCATATTCATAGCCAAAAAAAAAAATTGAGATAATGCAATTAAACTAAAATCTATACTTCGTTTAGGAAATTTGTTAATCAAAAATTCTGTATTGAATTGTTGAAAAGATAAGAAAAATGAAACATACCTTATAAAAATAAGTTTAGTGTAAAATGAACAATTATGTTTTTTATAGACAAAAAAAGTTACAAAATTTGGACTGAAAATTAAACTTTTTTTGTTTTGAAAATAAACTATTTTGTTAAAAGTTTTTAAAGAACACAACAAAATATGGTTGTTTCTATTTCCACAAATTATTTTGTTTGTTTTTGCTCTCTACAGTTTATACTATTTATTTTTTTAATAAACCCGTAACTTCTCATTCAATTCTAAAGCAACAGTCTATAACAAATTATTGTCATTTTTTAGCACCCTTAGAAATATCAATGGGAAAGATTTCCATGCAAAATAAACACATTTTACAGGGTTCAGAAATTAAATTAATTTCTGAACCCTGTAAAATGTGTAATCCAGAGCTCAATATATTTAAAGTGCCTTTATTCATTTATCCAAATAATTTCTCTCACTATCTTCATTTTATACTAAGATGTTGATAATTTTAATCCCCTTAATTAATATGCAAATCTTATTAGTTTTGTTCATCTTAATATCTTTCCTCTTGCTTCTCATATAGATGGATTAAAATCTTTATAGATATAAAAGACCATTAATATGGGGTAAAATGAACAAATTTTTAAGAATACAGATTATTATTTACAGAGGGTGGAAAAAGTAACAAAATTTTACTTGACTAAAATTTTTCTTAAGTACAAGTAGTCTAAAAGTTTACTATGTAAAAGTAAAACGTAGTTCATTCATGAAATGTATTCAGAGTAAAAGTTACAACGTTACTTTTTAAAAGGATTTTTTAATTTTCTTTTAAAATTCTAATAAAAAAGATTAAAATTCTAAGCATAAGTGGTGCACGTGTTTGATGTCTTCATCTGAAAGTACTAAATGCTTATATAAAAAAAAATTGATTGAAAAAAGGAATTAGGTTAAAGTGATTAAAGCTGAAAACTTACTTTTGTAATTTGCAACTTGGGATTTGTATTAAAATGCAGTATAAGGATTTAAATTTAAATGTGTTTGTTTTTATTTTTTAATTGCCTTTATTGTTTAAATTTGTTTTTTTTTTCGGTTTTTATTGAATTGTTTTTTCATTTTTGTTTTATTGGCTGATTTATGAAGGGGCAGTGGAGTGTACATACATCGACTGACTAAATAGTTAGAACATGTCGGGAGTGTACATACATTGACTGAGGGTTTGGGTTAGAGCAGGCAATCAAAATAATTCTTAAGCTAAATTTTTGATTTATTTCCTTTCTTGAAATTTTTAATGCAATTCTTTAATTCCATTTTCAATACAAATCCAGATTGTTTATTTTGAACCATTTCTTTTTCATAATTTTGATCTAGGTAATGGGTGTCTTCATAACTCCAGTTAAAATGTTAATGGAATCTATAAGGAAACATGGTTATAAAACAGGTGCTATTTTTTATCAAATAAAAAAATTAAACCATACTTTTTGAAAAATTAAACAATACTAATACATAATAATTTTCTTTACTCAGTAATGCATATGATTTAAAATGTCGAAAAGCATAATACTTTTAAAAAAAAAAACTTAAGTAAAAGTAAAAGTACACATTTAAAAAAATAATTTAAAAGTAGAAATACATTTAAAAAGCTACTTAATTTACACGAGTAAATGTAATTCGTTATTTTCCAGTTTTAATTATTTAAAAATAATAAAGTTTAAAAAATTACTATGGTCATAGGTGTATGTAAGTTTGGCAAAATTATAGTACCACAGTTAATCTCTAACAAAATTCCATCTATGAAAAAAATTTTGATGCTAAATTTAATATTTACAAAATCCAACTTAAAAGTATGGTATAAAATTATACAAAAAGTAAATAAATACGTTTTCAACAATGATGATCCAAATCAATGAATAACTGTAACTTCAGATAAATTTGAGAAATTTCTACACTTTTTCTTTTTTTAGACTGTCAAAAATAAAATTGTATCACTCAAACAAATTATAGTTTATTATAATGGCAAGGGCCATTAAGTTTGTCTACAATTATTTTAAAATCAAAATGATTGGTGGCAATTTTTCTCAGGGACTAAAAGATTAGTCTGAAAATTGGTATTGCTTTAGTCTGGCTAAAAGTATAAGACAGCCAACTATCAAAGATATTGTCAGGCAAAATAAACTATTGTTAACTAATACTTTTAACTTGGTTGGTAAAGTAGGTGGAAAAATCTATTTTTATGCATTAAAATTGTAGTCAAAAAAAATTGATTTTTAACTTCCTCCAAAATGTTGCTGCTAATAGTATAAAAGTGATCCTCAATGAACAGCGCTTTTCTTCATTTCCTTTAACCTTAGGGGTTCCTCAAGGTTCTATTCTTGGCCCTATACTCTTTTTAATTTACATTAACGATCTTCCTGATATTCTCACATCTAAGGTGGCATTGTTTGCTGATGATACTATCATTTATTCTGGTCTTGATAAAAAGCCAACACTCTCTGATTGCTTGGTGATGGCATTTGAGTTTGAAAAAGATCTGACTTCTGTTACAGAATGGTGCTCTCAGTGAATGGTGAACTTTAACTCAGATAAAACTCAATTTTTTTCAGCTAATTGTTTTTGTAATAATCAAGATCTTCCTATATTTATGAATGGTAATGTATTCAATGAGTCATCTACCCTTTATCTTCTAGGATTAACTCTTACTTCTAATATCTGCTAAGGTTGCATCTTTTTATCGTGCTCGCCACTTTCTTACTCTGGATTCTATTCTTTATCTCTATAAATCTTAAACCATCCTTGTATGGAATACAGTTGCCATATCTGGGGTACATCTTCCTATGATGCTCTTTCTCTTATAGACAAGGTGAAAAACCTATTGCAAACATAGTTGGACCTGCTCTTGCAGCCAACCTTAAACCATTATCACATCATCGTAGTACTGCTTCTCTTTCTTTTTTTTATAAATACTATAATGGGCACTGTTCTAAAGAGCTTGCGGCTCTTGTGCAATCTACTAAAATTCATTCTCATGTTACTCGTCATTCAATTAAGTGTCATCCTTTTACTGTGGCTGTTCCTATGTGCTCCAAAAAATTTTATTCATCTAGTTTTTTTCCTTGAACGTCTGTTCTTAGGAATTTTTCTTCCTTCGCTTCCTTCATCTTGTTTTCCTGATTCATATAATTTGCAATCTTTTAAGTTGTCTGTTAATTATTATCTTGCTTTATAAACTTTATAAACTTTTCTCTTCCAGTAACTTCCAACTCTAATAGTGGTGGGAAGTGACCGGGGCCCCGGCCCTGTCTTAAAATAAGACTTTTTGCAAACCTGGTTCAGGTTTGTCTTTTTGTGAACCCTGCCCCTAGATAGAAAAAAAATTGTAATACTTTATATATTAAAATTATACTTACATTTACTATTTATTAAATACTGGCATATATTTATATATTTTTAAATATAATTTAATTCCAACAAGTTTGCAAGCAACCACTATTAAGTTATGAGTTACTTTAAAATAAGATTAAAAAGCTTGGAAACGTTTAACTGAAGACTTAAAAAGTTGTAGGTTGTATAAAAAAGGAAAACATGAAGGTGGATAAGAGTTATAAAGTTTTTTCGATGTGTAAGGAAAAAAACTGGCTTCATAAAAGTTTTTATAGCATAGAGGAACAGATACAGTAAAAGGATGCTACTTGTTGAATAAGAAGCCAAGCAAAAATGAGTTTTGGTTTATCGTAAGCTCATTTGAGCATTAACCATGATTAGAGAAACAGCATAAAAGAGGAAGGCTAAAGCCTGATGATGATGTACTAAATAGTGGTTGTTTGCAGCCTTGTTGGAAGTGTTGATGTTTGTTCAAAGGTAGCTGGCGGTACACAGATGCACAAATCTTCTATGCTAGTCTGCTGAGATAAGAAATCTCTTAAAGTTAGTTTTTCGCTCTTGATGTCTTTGTTGTGTAGTGTACTACTCCTTTAGCAACACATAATGCTACCACACATGCCATTAGTAAAGTAACAATTTCTCTCGGTTTGTTTTTTTGGATTTTTCCATATAGCTTTATATATAGCTTTTCCATATAACCTTACTGCTTTTTTTGTAGGACAAGTTTTGCTGCACATTAATGTTTTTTCTCCAAGTTTGTGGGTTTTATTTAGTAATTAAGTTTTTAATGATAATTTTGGCTTGGTGTGCTTCAGGAAAAAGAGCAAGTTTAACAAGATGATATTTAAGCTTTTTTTAAATTGTCTAGATGTCAGTAGTAAAGCTGCAACTGTATAATAATTTATTAATTCTTAGGTTTTAATGCACATAATTTTTTCATTAGTTTTACATTCAAATCTCAGTGAACAATATGTCTATCTGCACAGCTCTATGTTAAAAATTTTTTGAAAATATGTCCACTAAATTGACATTTATGTATTTAGAGTTTTATATTATTTTTTAGGGTCTTTATTCAGCACCTAATAGTCAACCAAAGACTATTGTGTATAATGGTGGAGTAACTAGTTCAGGTTCAGGAAATGATGTTGTTAAAGAACTTCAACAACGTCAAAGAGTATATCAGGTAAACATCAATAATACATATGTATATATATATATGAATATATATATATATATATATATATATATATATATATATATATATATATATATATATATATATATATATATATATTAGGGCTGCGGAAATTAACGATTAATTAATCGATTAATCGCTAATTTAATCGATTAAAATTTCTTTAATCAGTAATATTTCGAATAATTTTTGCCGGTTTTCCGTTACTTTTTATTTTTATTTTTTTTGCCATACATATATATATTTACAAGTTTCGTAATTTATAATAGTAATATTTATAAGTTTCCTTAGTCAAAATATATAAACGAGATTATAATTATAATTAAAATAGTACAGACAGGACTTCAAGAAGATCGTTCTGATCTTATCACGAAGCCCTTACAAGTGAATAATATATATTATGTTCAATATAGGTAATATATTATATATTAAGTACAACTAGTTGTATTAAAACTACTCGAATATTAAAGTTAACTTTAATATTCTTCAATTAGAATAAACTCAAGATTACCTGTTTCTCTTGTATTATATTTATTAACGTTATTTATAAAGAAATTATTTTTGAAGTGGTATGGTACTTGGCCTAATTTAAATTTTAGCATGAACAATATATTTTGATATCTGTTAATTTGATAAATGTTAAGCATAAAAATTTATAAAAAAAATATATCGTTTTCATATAAATCATTCGCAAAGAAGTTATTTTCAGTTTTAAAAGTTTTAAAAACGTCTAAACGCAACTTTTCAAAATCAATTGTTTCAAAGTCATTAGCCATGACGAAAAAGAGTATTAAATTTAGAATTTTTCAATAGAATTCGATAAATATAAAATTAATTTTGAAAGCGCGTATCTTGAAAATCTCGACTAAAAATTTTGTCATATTTTAAAATACTTACTGACCTGGGAACATTATCTTACATTTCTATATCCGTTTCTAAAGTAAACAAAGTTTGTTTTGCAAATATGGCTGCGGCAACTAACGAAAGCAGCGTTTCTGTCAAACATTTAACTAGAAAGTTAAGCAAGCATTTTGTTTTCAAGTTGAATGCTGATGGTAAAGTAGACAAAGGTGACAAAATATACTGCGTTCACTGCAATAAACAGTTTGCTTTCCGTGGCTCAAACACATCGCTGACTTATCACCTTCAGCACAAGCATCCTCTGAAATATCAACAGGTTGTCGACAGTGAACGTAAGATGACGCCTTAGATAAAATCAATCACCAATTTATTTACGTGTCAGTCAAACAAGCCTGTCAGTGAAAAGGTCTCAGCCGACCTGAAGGTGGCAATAGCTCATTGGATTGCCAGTTCTGGACGTCCAACAGCAATTGTAGAAGATGCTGGACTAGAGGCGGTGCTTCGTATTACCCTTCAAAACCAGACTTATACTTTGCCCAGTCGCCGTACAATCGACACTGTCATTGGAGAGATATACAATGAGAAGTTGAATGAGCACAAGAAAGCTCTAGAATGCATTCATAGTATTGCTCTAACTACTGACTTTTGGACCTCCACCAACAATGAATCGTACTGTGGGATAACAGGTCATTGGATTGATTCTGAGTGGAAACTGACGTCTGTCGCTTTAGCTTGCATAAATGTTGAAGAAAGGCACACTGCTGATAATGTTGCCAGTTTCTATGAAGAGTTTGCTGCAACGTGGAATATTGCTGAAAAAATTAGCTGTATCGTAACGGACAGTGCACGAAATATGGTTGCTGCTATAAGACGGACGGATTACAGCCATATACTGTGTATTGCACACTGTCTTCAACTGAGCATACTAGCAGGTTTGAAAGCAGCTGATTCATCTCCTATTCTGGCTAAATGTCGACACCTAGTTGGACATTTTAAGCGCAGTTCAAGGAATACATCAGAGCTAAAGGCCAGCCAAGCCAGTACCTCTAACAGGTCTGACGATGTGAAGTTTCACAAATTGCAGCAGGATGTAGCTACGCGGTGGAACAGTACTTACCTAATGTTAGCCAGATTGCTGGAAGTGAAAGATGCCATTAAGCAGTATCATATTGACCATCCTGAGAATTACACTGGAGATAAACTAAGGGAGTTGGACTGGGAGAAAATGTCAAAATTTGTCTCGGTATTGGGTCCACTTGCAGATGCTACTGAGTATATTGGTAGTGAACAGTATGCTACATGTTCGGCTGTACTTCCGTTAGAAGCATTTTTGCGCAGACTTCTGCGGGTTAATGATGACGATCCAGGGTATATAGCACGTTTCAAATCTGCAACACTAAATGACTTCTCAGGTCGCATTGAAAACATTGATGCATTGCCAACGTTGCAAATGGCTGTGGCATTAGACCCACGTTACAAGAAACTCGGCTGTCTCTCAAGAGAGAAATGTGAAGCAGTTTGGACAATACTTTCTAATGCATTTCGGGTGTACTGTAACCAAAGACAAAGAGCTGAACGTGAAACTACTACCAGCACTGGCGAGGCATCAGAACCTGTGCGTAAGAAACTGAAACTTACTCTGTTGGTCAGCGACTCGGAATTGCAATCCTCATCAGATGAATCACAAACAGTACATGGCTCACTGGCTGAGCTTACACGATATCAAGAAGAAGGTGTAATTCCAGAAACTGAGAATCCCCTCATGTGGTGGCAACTGAACAGGCATCGTTACCCTAACCTGAGCAGTTTTGTGCAGACAATTCTGTGTGTACCTGCCACTTCTGTTCCTTGTGAAAGACTGTTTAGTTCGTCAGGGTACATTGTCAACAAACTGCGATCTTGTCTACTTCCAGAAAACGTTAACGTCCTCGTTTGTTTATGTGACTGGCTAAAGTGATGCCTACTTGTACTTGTCAATTAAACTGAATACAGTATAGCAGGCATTAAGTGTCTTGTTTGTTAACGTTTGTGAATAATGTAGTTAGTTAACGTTTACCGATAACAACTTCACCTCACCAGTGGTGAAAAGCAGGTTATTCTGTCGACTTCAGAATTAATCGAAATTAATCGATTAATCGATTAAAATTTTAGACGATTAATCGAACAAACAAAAAATTAATCAGTACCAGCCCTAATATATATATATATATATATATATATATATATATATATATATATATATATATATATATATATATATATATATATATATATATATATATACATATATATATATATATATATATATATATATATATATATATATATATATATATATATATATATATATATATATATATATATGAATATATATATTTATATATATATATATATATATGTGTATATATATATATATATTTATATTTATATATATTTATTTATATATATATGTATTTATATATATATATATTTATATATATAGATGTATATATATATGTATATATATATATATTTATATATATATTTATATACATATTTATATATATATATATATTTATATATATATATATCGGCGTGGAAAATAAGAATATCATGGTGGGCAATCAATTCGAGCAGCTAACACATAGAATTGACGGTCAACTGTTTTTTTTTTTTTTTTTTGAGGGTCAAAATTTTTATTTTTTTATTTAAATTTTTAGCTTAGTCATCGTTCTTCATGACTAAACTTCATAAATACAAAAATAAATTAACAAATTATTATTATTTTAATAATAATTTAAATGAAATTAATGCTTTTTTTAAAATTACAAATGGGCAATTAATAATTTTTAACTTATTTGAAAATAATTCATTTCATTGACTTTGCAAAAGTTGGGAAAAGTACAGTTGAGATAATGTTCTTAGTTACATACTTAAATACACAGTTTCAAATAATAATAAATTAAGAACTTTAATCTCTAAAGTTAAAGAAGAAAAACATTTTAGTACATTTAATCTATTGCTCATTAAAATCACCTCAAAAACCGCTAATGTTAGTTAATAATAATGTTATTAACTCTTGTTTGCAGATATTTAAACTGAATATTTAATACTAAGAAGACAATAATTATATGAAGCACTACTATAAAAATTACTTATGTTAAATAAAACAAGATTTTTACTAAATATAATTATAAATATAATTACAAATATATGATATATATATATATATGTATATATATATATATATATATATATATATATATATATATATATATATATATATATATATATATATATATATATATATATATATATTAATAATCTATTATAGAAAAAAAGCACATAATTAGTAATTTTAAATTTATCTATAAATAATTTATTCATTTAATTGCAATTTGCGGCAAAACTAACGAGAAATTAAATAAAATGATTTAAAGAAAAATAAAACATATTGACAGAAGTGCAGTTGAAAGAATAAATCTTCTTAGTTAAATTCAGAAATTATTATATATGATAATATTATTATTAAATATATATAAAAAATTTTTTTATTAAAATGATAATAAAATAAGAACTTCAATCATTTATGCAAAAAAGATTTTTACCACCAGTAAAATAAAAGCAATTTGAATAAGTGAAGCAAAAATCTTAATAGATAAATTTACGATGTGTATAACATTCGAAATTTTAGTACATGCTTTTTCCAAATAACATCTTTATTATTTATCAAACCTTTCTTTTAAATCTCTGAATTTAAAATAAAGGTTCATCACCAAAAAAATTATTAAAAAAAAAATAAACTTCATTGATTTTATTTGCAAACAAAATTTACATCAACTAATTAAAAAAATCAAAAAAATATTGAAATTTCTTTCAATTTTTTTTTGTCAAAATCAGCAAAAGTTAGTTTTATTTCGATGAAAAATCTTAGCAAACCTTAAACCTAATAACTCAAGAAAATCTTGTTCATTTTGAAAATTTTAAAAAATGTTTTCAATACATATTGTACAAGATAATGAGCAAAAAAAAATTAAATTAATGAAGCTAAAACTCGCTTTTGATCAATTTTTGTGAAGATTTTGTTAAGAGTTGTTCTTTTTGATTTTTTTTTTTTGCTTTTTAGTAAAACAGTCATACAAATATACAACAAAATAAAAACTGCTTCGCTTATCCTCTAGAGAATACTATTAGGAACATCTGAAATTTTCAAGTAAATTAATAAATTTTTTGTCATAAAATCCATTTTAAAAGTAAACTATCGGTAGAAAGCTGCGTTGTCCATTCAAGTTGAAAGTTAGTCAACCAAACTAACATCATTTAAGCTATTTTCTATTCTGCACAACAGAAAAAGTCATTAAAAAATAACTTTAAGAGTTTAAAGTTCATTGTTATTGTCATTAAAATGGGAAAGCTTAATTGTAACTAAGATAATGCTAAGGACTCATGTATCTAACTAAAAACATAAATATCACAAAAAATAGAAAACAAAAGTAAATCTTTTTTCAAAAAACTTTTTTTATTAAAATGTTGATCAAATATTTTAAATAAAAGATATCTTATACTTTTATATCTTATTTTAAATTTTATTCAATACTTTCTTATAAATTGAATAACTGTCAATTGAATGCTGGTAAATCTTGTTACAATATTTATATTAAAGACAGTGGAGTTTAAAAACGTGTAAAAACTAATTTAAACCGCTTATAGCTGTTTAAAAAAAATAATAATAACAATATATTTAAAAAAGTGTTGTTTTGTAATTATTTTTATTATCCATTAGTTAATTTAAAGTATTAAAATTTTTAAATACATAATTTTTTAAATACATAGTTTTTTAACTAATTCTTTTTAAATAGCTTTAGTATAATTTTTATTGGTTGATTTTAAAAATTACTGCGCATATTTTTCTGACCTTTCGTAGATAAATGATTTAACTTTGTTTTTTATTCATAAAACTTGAATTAACTGGTGTTTAAGCAAAAAATAAAAATATGTAAATTTTGATTGTTATTATTTTTGCAGTCATAATATTTCCAGATTTTAAAATCCACGATCACTTGATTAGTACATTCAACAATTGAGGGTTGGGTTTAGGCAGGTACTTTATGAATATATTTTTTTATGGTTAAAAAAAAAACTGTTTTTTTTATTTTCATTAAAAATTATATTGGCATCTAATTGTAAATGAAAATGAAAAAAACAGTTTTTGCCATAAAAAAAATATATTCATAAAGTACATTTAAAAGTTCTATACAGGTAACAAATTTTGCTGTGTTTCCAGGATTCAGCTCACCCAAAGTTGGAAAATGACCGAAATTTCCCGTTCTTAACTGCTGCTCCCACAAAGTTAATTTCAACTAAAAAGCTAGAATAAGGTTGTACATTTTTCCAATTAATTGATCTTTTCCTTGGAGTTCTTTGTTAAGTATATTGTAATGTTGGGTCAAGTCTACTAGAAGTGCAAATTTTTCAATAAACTCTTTTTCTTCTAGCTCTGGTGGATAATCTTTGTTGATAATTTTGAAAAAATCCAACATATTTTGTCTCAAATCATAAGTTCTTTTCAGCATATTACATCTAGAAAGCCAACTCACCTCAGTATAATAAAGCAGACCACCATATTCAGAGTCATTTTCAGCAAAAAAAGCCTCAAATTGCCTACTTCGTAATGCACTGGACTTAATGCTGTTTATTGCTTTAACTACTACAGACATTACATTTTCCACATCCATAGTCTTTGCTGTTAAATTGCTGCTGATGTATAATACAATGCCGCTTAATTAATGACAAATTGTTTTCTACCATTTCATTTTCCAGTCTGGAAAATGAAATGGCAGAAAACAATTTGTCATTAATTAACAATTTGTCATTAATAAACAACACCCATTTTTTTTCTGATCATTGAGCTGCCACCTTCTGATGTAATTGAAATTAATCTGTTGTAAGTCAAGTTGAACTTTTTAAAAACTTTCTTCATGGCAAGAAAAATGTCTTCTCCTGTTGTTCTGCCTTGCATAGGATAGATGTCAAGTAGCTCTTCAGTAACAAGGAAATCATTATCAATACCACGAATAAAAATAGCTAATTGAGCAGTTTGTGATATATCAGTTGATTCATCAATAGCTATTGAATAATACTGAAATGCTTTTATTTTTTCAGTCAATGACAAACTCAGATCATCAGCAATATCACATATTCTTCGTGTAATTGTTTGTCTTGAGAGGGAGATATTATTTAAAATTTTCAATTTTTCAGGACAAATGTTTTTGAACACAATTTCAAGAGATTCCTTAATAATTTCCCCATCACTGAATGGTTTACAATTTTTAGCTAAAAGAAGACACTTCATAACTTCCAATAGCAGCATTTTCTTTTTCAGTGTTGCCCCTTTTTAACAAATCTTGTTCAAATAACTTATTTTTCAATTTAATTGATTTTTCTTTCCGCACCTCGTTGACAAACTGATTATAAGTTTTTGAATGTTTTGTATCATAGTGCCTCCTTAAATTATATTCTTTGCACACTGAAACCGATTCATTACATATTAAACATACTAGCACTGAATTACATTCAACAAAAAAGTATTTAGTTTGCCATTCATCATTAAATAAACGACATTCCTTGTCGATTTTTCGTTGTTTTGATTTTGAAGATGCTATTTACAATTAAAAAACGCAAATGGTAATTGCCGGCAGGATTTTTTTAATATATTTTTAATTATTTAAAGCGATTGTTTTTTTACAAAAAATATTTTAAAATTTATTAATTTATAAATTTAAATATTATATAATTTATTAATATTACATATGTTTATAGTTTTTTTAATTATCTTTACAATTAACTGACGGGCCGGATAAAAGGTTGCTGAGGGCCGGAGTTGGCCCGTGGGCCTTATTGTGGACACCCCTGACCTAGATAGTCAATATATGTACTGAAGCCCTCGCAGCTACTTTTTTATGACGTCACGAACACATACAAAAGTGTATATATACACAACATATACGAACGCAGCATTAGAGTGACGTCATACAAATAGTAGTTGCGAGGGCTTCAGTACATACATTGACTATCTAGGTAGAAATTGTAAGGCTGCTACATCAGTGTTTGTGTGTGTGTATGTGTATATATATATATATATATATTTATATATATATATATATATATATATATATATATATATATATATATACACACACACACGCAAACAAACTCATGCATAAATATACATACACAACATATGCGAACGCATATATATATATATATATATAGTATATATATATATATATATATATATATATATGTATATATATATATATATATATATATATATATATATATAAATTCATTTTATGCACGAATTTTGCAGCGTACAAAAGTTTTTGTTACAGTTAAAATAAACTATTTATATACAATTAAATTTTAAAAAAATGTGGTTTTAATAAACGTGTATGTTATGAAAGTTACGCTATTTTTAACTCTCGATGGTCAGTTGTTCAAAGTATTTTAAATATTTAATAACTATTAGACCAAAATTCCAAAAATAGTTACTAATGAAATAAATACAAATCTGCTATGTAAATAACTTTAATAAGCGTTTTAAAAAGTCTTTAATGTTGGTTTCAATTTATATAATAGCTATTATATTCATTTTACTTTCATTTTAAGTATTGATAATTTTCACAGTGCTTTAACGCGCCTTATAAATAAAAGCGATATGATAATATACGTTAAAATTTTATTATATCGTTTTTATTATCAGCCCCTGTTGGTTACTGGTACATTGGTAGGCATCAGCTTAAAAGTTATTTATGCCTTAGTTTTATTAGTCTGTATCTTATAAAGTCTAAAACTTTTTTAATTTCAAGTTGATCTCATGTTAAAGTCCTGTTTGAATTTGAGATACCAGTTCATTGAAATCAGCAATGAACTGATGTCTTGTTTTGATGTAACGTCGACGTAGTCGTTTTGATGTAATGTCGACGTAGTTGTTTTGATGTAATGTTGACTATTAGATGTCAATATTACACAGTAAGTTATTATTATTATTTTTTTTGCTTAGTTTATAACTATATTTTGTTGATTTATTTGTTTAGAGTAACATGTCAGCTATTGTAAAAGCTACGAATGAAAGGCGTGTGAGGATGACTGTTGGATTTCTTTTGGCCACCGGAGCGATGCCTATTTATATATTGTATTCATTGGTGAAACCAAAATAATTTTATAAAAACACATTATCTAACTTAGAAACAAATTGCTAAGTTGTTTATTAAATTGGAAATATTGATTTATAAATTTAATAGCTGTGTATTTTGTGTGTGTAAAAGCTAGTTTAATTAATTAATGTACTGGGTTTTCTTTCGATCAAAAAAACGGCTTTTTTTAGTTTTAAAGCTATCCAGTGTTCCGGCCTGGTCTCACTATCCTTTAATAAGTAATTAGCCGCCATGATGGTTCACAAACAAATACGGAACTTGTGTTTATTATGATTTTGTATTCTGATTTTAATATCAAAAAAAGCTTTTGACAGCTGCAACTGGGACATTCTTTTTGAGAAACTGTACAATAATAAAAAATTACCACTGTATATTGTTAATGCAATATCGTCATTATACAGGGAGAGTAGTGCTTCTGTGTCTTATCTAGGTTGCAAATCAACTCCATTCTATCTAACGCAAGGAGTGAGACAGGGATCGATTCTCTCGCCTCATTTGTACAATCTTTACACTCAAAACCTACTAGAAACCTTACAAAATGAAAGTGTCGTAGGAACATCAATAAATGGAAACTACACGGGTGTTGTAGCATATGCTGATGACATTATACTTCTTAGTTCCACCCTCTCTGGCCTACAAAAGTTAATTAATATCTGTAACATTTACACAAAAGAAAATTGCATAAAATTGAATGCTGACAAAACCGAGTTTTTGGTCACCGGAACACATCAAATTAAAAAATGCTCGATAACACTCAACCACCAAAAAATAAAACTAGACAATAAACTTACTCATCTAGGATTTATATGGGACACAAAATATTCACCAATTGCCTCACTTAATCGTTTAAACATTGATAACCGAATATCCCATTTCCGGGCAGTAATACAGTCTTTAATTCAAGCTGGAATTCGTTTTGTTCACCCAAACTCTATTGTCCAGTTATATAAAACTTTAGCTGTTCCAACACTAACGTATGGTCTTGAGCTTTGCGACCATAAAGAAATGTTATTGCAAAAGCTTGATATAGTAGGAAGAATTGCACTGAAGTCACTACTAAACGTTTCAAAACATAGTAAAAATTATATACATCCCCTATTTTGTATTGAAGATATATCTATAATTACGCAACAAAATAAGATAAACTTATTTATTCGCCTGTTGAAAAATAAAATGACATTTGATATTCTTAAGTCGCAGTTGAACAACGAATCAGGTCCACGACCTTTTGTAGATAGCGTCAAGGCTCTGTGCAATAGTCATAAATTAAATATAGAGAAACTAATGCAACACAAAGAAAAAATAAAAATTACTGGTTTAAAAAATATAATTCCTGAAACGGATCTTAAAATCTTAAAATGTGCAGTTGAGTTCTGGAACTCAAAAGAACAAAGAACAATCTTTAAGGATGTTCTTGAAAATAAAATTCCTAGATCCTAGAGATTTTTTTTGAAACTTTTTATTTACCTTACTTGTAATATAGAGTGGGTGTTTAACAAATATATAAATTAAAAATTAAAATTAAATAGATTATATGGATCTAAATTATCTATTTTAGAAATTTTATCAAGATATCTTTGTTTGCTTTCAACTGAAAGACAAGTAAAATATTTGCTTTTGCTTAAAGACATGACTTTGTTTTACTAATTTGTTTGTGAACCAACAGGACAGCCGTAGTTTGTTTCGCATAATTATCATAAGTTATGATGTAATCCGGAACAATCGATAGTAAGTTTGGTGTATTTTTTTTACGAGATAGAATGCCGGATTAAAATTACCAGGTTTAACGCTGTTGTACATTTGTTCGTTTTTGCACTCTGATATTTATGTACTGTTGCTTATTTTGCTTACATATACTTATATTGCTTGCTTATATATACCTATATTGGTTTTTATTGCGTTTTACTAACCAATATTAGTAGTGCACATGTGTGAGCATTTGTTTCTATTGGTTTCATAAATTTAATATTACTATTATTATTTTTGCAAATATTTGCATTTACCTATTTACTTTAACCGCGCGCTTTATATTTTGGTAGTATCAAAATAGTGTTGATCAGTATTGTGCGTTATAGTTGATATTAAAAGGGAATAAAAACAATTTCTGAATAATGTGACACCATTTATATTGGCCATTTTATCTATATCATTTTGTAATTGATTTCTTAGTGTCTTGATTTCGTTCAACTTGGCAAGAGTTTTACTATATCATCAGTGCCGTGGCTAGAGGGTTTCAAGCCATTCACCCCTCATCCTCCCCCTCCAAAAAAACTCACTAGGGCCTTAATATTTTCAAAATAATTTCCACTAGGTATTACTATAAAAAAGCTCATTAAATTTGCATAAGGACCCCCAAAATTTGCTGGGTCTTACCCCCCCCCCCCTCTCTCTCTCTCTCCAATGTGTGGGGTAATCTAGCCATGGCTCTGCATCAGTGCATACTTTTGTTACGTGGAAAAGTTGACAAGGAAGGTCATTTAAAAATATTGTGAACAGAAACAGTCCAGTTACTGATCCTTGTATTACTTCGCTATTAATTTGACACGGACTGGATTTTACCAAGTACGTTGTCTGTTACTTAAGAATGGTTTTATCAAACAATAAATTTATACATCAAATTTAACTTTATGGATTAATTTATTGTTTGATAAAACAATATACAGTTTTTTAGAATGTATGGTCTCACACAATTAATTCTAAACGATTTGTAAATATTAAAATTTTCAAGATCGTATAATATTTCGATTTCGCAAAAAAGGTCTACGTTATCATTTGCTTAAGTTAAAGAACGATTCTCAAATTCAGGAAGTTTATTACTAATATAATTTGTGAAGACTGATTGAAAGCGTTCGTTAAATATATTAGCTACTGTCTTTTTGTTGGTGTTTAAATTGCCGTATTTATCTTCCAACAAATTGAGTTTAATTTTTGCTTTGATTTAACATTTATAATTAAAGAGGTTTTTAAGTTTGTTTTTCATCTTATTAATTAACAGCGGCGGCTTGATGTTTGGCGTTGTTGGAAAGAAGGGGGGGGGGGGGGAAGGCAAGAAAATAAGTAGGGGGCAATAAGTGTTGATAGTGGCACATTAACCTCTAAAAATATTTTTTTCGAGAATCGAAAACTATATTAGGTACGTCCAAGACACTAAACAATATAAAGTTTGAGTTTGCTAAGTTAACTTTGATTAACAATTATCGTTAAAAGTTAAAAAATAAAAGAAACATTCAATATCATTGCAATGGTTTGGTTATTTAAAAATATATTTACCCTATGCATATTACTGAAAGCAAGCATTAAAAAAGAAATTTACTTTTTTGCTAGTTTATTCAAATTTTTTTCTGCGAGATTTCATTTCCAACAGGTACAGAACGTTTGTTGGACAACTATAAGGCATTGAATAGATGTTCTACGGACGTCTATGTCCGCAGAGTTTAAGCAAAATGATTTATTGACAATTTAAAGTCAATGCACTGAGCAAGCTCACATTTGAATAAAATTAATTCTAAACTACTCTTATCGTAAGTAGATGTAAAGGAAAAAGCCAATTCAATTTTGTAGAGTATAGACAATTTAGGAAAATGATTTCATGTTTTTCTATATTAAGAATGGGTGTACATTTTTTATTTGAAGTTCAGTTGTCATTGCTGGAGATTTATGCTTACACATCTTTCAAAATAGGGCCGGCGCGAGTATGCTTCAAGTGGGGAGGGGGTGCCGTGCAAATGTTTGAAAACATTTTTAATACATAAAAACAAATCTAAATTTCTCAACTATGTTGAAATTAGTTAACTTATAACTTTTTGCTTTTCTTCTTAAAAATAAAAAGTTCTTTACCGTTGTCATTAAACAGTCACTGTAGTTTTGATACACCGAGCTATGTTAAAAATCTATTCACTGTGTTGGGGAGATGGGGGCGCATTGATCGCCGGGGCAGTATGATCTTTTGGCTTTTACTCGTTCATTTTTGCCTTACTAGAAGTGAGGTTGCAATTTAATTAACCATTATGCTTCCCTAATTGATTATTCGTAATATTTTTTCATAAGGTTATCAGCGTCAAAAAATAAAGAAAATATTGCTTTTCGTCATAAAAAGTGATTTTTTTAAATCGTACTATAATTCAAATATATTTTTATTTAGATGTCAGGGCGCTACTGCAGTTTCTCCCCCCTTTTTTTTTATTGCTGATTATGATAGAGAATTTTATGCTGATTAAGAATCGTATAAAAACATAGGTCTGAAAATTAACAAAAAGTGCTCTAATTCGCTGTTGAAGTTTAAAAATTTACACTAAAAAACGCTAATATTCGCCATTTTATTAATGTGATTTATACTATACTGTGATTTATAAACTCAAATAGATAATCAAATATATTAATAAAGTTGGTTATATAAAAACCTTACAGTAATTATGAAAATATCAGAATATAAAATTATGTTCATACACACATTATGTTACATACACACATATATAGACACATATATAAACACACATATATATATACACACACAAAAATACACATATATATACACATGCACACACACACACACACACACACATATATATATATATATATATATATATATATACACATACACACATACACATATACACTTTACATATATACATATATATATATATATATATATATATATATATATATATATATATATATATATATATACATATATATATATATATATATATATATATATATATATATATATATATATATATATATATATATACATATATACACATATACATATATATATATATATATATACACATACACACATACACATACACACACAAATATATATATAAATATATATACTTACATACACACGCACACATATATATACACATATAAATATATACAAACATACACATACACACATACACATCCATGTATACATATATTCATACATACATATACACTCACACTTATTCACATGCGCTTATCACAAACACTTATACAAAGATACGCATATCTTTGGATTAATAAACTGTATTTGATTAGGAAGGAATGGAATAGGTTACTCTTAAAAACATAAACTAAATGGAGAGCTTTCAGGTCATAGGGAAGGTTATTCCAAGATTTTATACTTTGGTTTTTTATGGACTTATATCCATAAGTAACAGAACGATGATTTAAGACTGCAAGATTGAGATTATCAGTTGATCGAAGATAGTATCGGTTATTTGCATTTTTTGGGAAGAAATTGTTGAAGGTAAGAGGTAGGTTTTTGTGTTGGTGGTTCCAGACAAACTGGCAATTCAAGAATTGAACAAGGTCGCATAGTTTAAGGATCTTAGAAGTAAGATAAAGCACATTAGGATTGGATTTGTAATTCTGAAAATGTATTATTTTTAAAGCTTTGTTTTGAAGATGTGATATCCTTAAAACTTCTTGCTGTTGAGATTGTCCCCATATTTGACAAGCATATTGTATATGCGAGCCAAAAATGGCATGATATATGTTTAATAATGCTTTCAGGTTGACATAATGGCGAACTTTAGCCAGCATTCCATTTGATCTGCTCAATTTTAAGGCTAAGTCTTTGAGGTGGGATACAAACGATAGGTTAGAATCAATTATAATTCCAAGATATTTGATTGAGTTTACAGGAATGACTTTCTGGCCACTTAATCTAAAGTTTAAATTTTTATTGATTTTTGTTTTTTCAGATTTGAATATGACCAGTTCAGTTTTGTTACAGTTGAGGGAAAGCTTATTTGAGCGAAGCCACTGAATTAAATTGGCAAGATCATGATTAATGTATTTGTTAATTTTTTTTAAAGATTTGTTGATAATGAGCAAGTTAGTATCATCAGCAAAGTGGTAAGGAGTTGCATACTTAATTGAGTTATTGAGGTCATTAATATAGAGAAGAAAAAGTAGTGGTCCTAATACTGAGCCTTGAGGAACACCGTTGGAACATTTTATTTGAGTAGATTTTGAGTCACCGACTGAGACAAACTGAGATCTGTTGTGAAGATAGGAGGTAAACCATTTAAGAGGTATTCCTCTGATTCCGTAATATTCTAATTTCTTGAGTAGGATAGAATGATCTACTGTATCAAAAGCTTTTTGTAGATCTACAAAGACACCACATGCAAAGTTTTTATTATCAAGAGCTTTTCTAATTGACTCAGTAATTTTAATAAGTGAGTGAGTCGTGGAATGATTAGCACGAAACCCATACTGGTGTTTGTAAAGGCATTTAAATTTATTCAAAAATGCATAGAGCCTCTTATGCATAGCTTTTTCGAAGAGTTTGCTTAGGTTTGAAAGAAGAGAGATAGGTCGGTAGTTAGACATATCCATTATAGAACTTTTCTTAAATATTGGAATGACTTTAGCAACTTTGAAAGCATCTGGGAATAAACCGTTTTGAAATGAGTTATTTATAATAATACTGAGAGGTTTAGAAATTATGTCTGGAATAAGTTTAAGAAGGATTTAAGGTTTAAGGAACTTATATGTCAACTTAGGTATCTAGCAGTTTTATCCATTTTATTGGTATATTTCTAAAGTTATAGACATTGCCATTATAGTTTCTAGTTTTATGCGGTAGGTCTTGTTGGGTGATGACAAAAATCAAAACTTATAATAAAGCAAAAATATTTATTCTGCTGCCAGCCCTCTTCCAATATATTTTGAACAAACTGGGAAAGTTTTAAAGAAAAAGAATAAACCTATCTGAAGATATCCTTTTTTAACTTTATCAGATTTGCTATAAATCTAATATGGAGATAATCTAATATGAAAATAATCGAAAAACAATAATAAAATTTTTTTCAACTTCTGGCTTTACTTTGTTTTTGTTGGTTGATATATGCAACACATTGTTTAACTTAGTAGGCTTATTCATAAACCGTCCATTATTTACGCCTCAAGCTTTTAAAACATTAATTACTCCTTGAAAACCATTACTGAATGATTAATAGTAGAATTCACTGATAGTTTTAAAAATCTTTTACTAATATGTATATATCATATACTAATATAATATATATATATATATATATATATATATATATATATATATATATATATATATATATATATATATATATATATACATATATATATATATATATATATATTAGTAAAAGATTTTTAAAACTCAGTGTTGTATACTATCCTTAAGACATCTTTTCCAAATAACACCATTCAAGCTTATATCACTGTTCAGTATTTTACTGCAAAGACACTTTTTTAGAAAATCTTGATTGGAAAAATTTCTGAAAATTGGTTTTAAAATTTTGTGAATGAATTTTCCAAATTCTCTAAAAGCCAAAATAGCATTCAACTCTACAGCAGCAACAGGTTTTCCAGGAGAAGTTAAAAATTGGCTTAAGGCAATAAAGAGTTTTATCAAAGTTTTCAAAGAACTTACACATACCAAATGATAACTGTAACTCATATGAGAACCTATTTTTATTTTGTAAATTGTCTTTTAGTAATAACTATCCACCATTTAATGAACAACATTCACTACATTTACAATCATTAAATCTTTAAAACTTTAAAGTTTATAATTAAATTGTAATTACCCTCTGTAATTTATCCTTCAAGTTTGTTTTCTACATTATGAAACTGAGTATTATCTTGCAATTTTTTTTGACTTGCACTTCCTTTTAAGTTGAAAACAGAGGTTTGATTAAAATTGTCTATACTTTAATTGGTAACCTGTTGGTTTCCTCTAAATAATTTTTTTCAATATATTTGGTAAATCTTCAGATTTTTTAAAAACTTTTTTACTTTTATATTAATTTATCATTGAATAACTTGTAAATGTAACTTGAAAAGTTTACACTGCTGGTGTTACTTTACTAAGGTGACCATATTGAAAAATACCAGACGCGTACAAGGAATAAATTTGGTATGTATAAATATTAATGGTATTTAAATCAGGCCCATAGCTTGATTTAAATACCATTTCTTTTAAAGGGGAGCACTTTTTCAAGAAGCGCCAAAAATAAAATGAAAATAAAGGCACCCAAGGGCAATTTTTTTTAGCGTCTATTTTCACCTATTTTTTGATAAAATTTTAGATAAATTTAATAAAATGATTAATTTTTTTATTTTTTATTTTCAAGATGTTTTTGCCTTGCCCTTTTTTGTGTCGTACAAACAATTTTTAAATATATGCTTAATTTTAATTTTTTAATAGCCAAACAAGATAAAGTGCAGGGGAGCACGTGCCCCCCTCGCTCCCGCCAAGCCTACAGCCTAGTTTAAATGGGTTTTACTTAAAAATTGTTCATTTATTTTAAAATAGCATATGAAGAAACTTAATTATGGAAAAATTATTAAACAATGTTTGCATTTTGAAATCTCAAATATTTTTAATAAGAATGAATTGTTTTCAGCACATGTCATCTTTTTCAATTTTTTCTGCAAATTCTAAGCAGCAATATTTTCTTAAATTAAATTTAACGAACAAAATAGCTGCCAAAGTTTTCATTGTAAGTTGGGATTTCCCTTCTGTTCAAATATCAAAGGCAATTGAAAACAATCGTTGAACGGAAGCGTTTGTACCTGGCAAACATAAAGCGGCTGTTACCAATTGTAACAAATTATTTTTAAGGAACGTGATTATTTTCAAAATGAGAAAAAATTTCAACCCATCGCTTGTCACATTCAACAGACTGTGTGTTCCAAGAAGAAAACTTTTCCTTTGTGCAATATAAATTAGTTCTTCGAATTTCGTCGAACAATTCATTGTCATCGAATGTGATTTCTATTGATTTTTTCAAAAAAGTTGTAGTTTCAATAATTTCAATCCATTCAATTTTACAGTTAAGTAAAGACCATTTAAAAACTTCAACCTGATTAAAGTGACGTGTCCACTCATATTTTTTTTTTAAACATCTTCGCTTCCAACAAGGCTGCAACCAACCACTAATTAAAGTTGGAAGTTACTGGAAGAGAAAAAATGAAGATTGTAGAGCAAGATAACGATTGACAGACGACTTAAAGGATTGCAAATTATATAAATCAGGAAAGCAAAATGAAGAAAGAGAATTCCAAAGAGCTGATGTTCGAGAAAAAAACTTAAGGAATAAGAGTTTTTGGAGCACTTAGAAACAGTCACAGAAAAGGGATGAGACTTAATTGAATGACGAGTAACACAAGAATGAATTTTGGAAGATGGAATAAGAGACGCTAGCACTTTAGAGCAGTGCCCATTATTTAGAAAAGAGAAAGAGAAGCAACATTACGACGATGTGATAATGGTTGGAGGTTGGATGCAAGAGCAGGTTCAACTATGTTTGCAATGGGTTTTGCACCTTGTCTTAAAGAGAAAGGGCATCATTAGAAGATCCGCCCTAGATATGGCAACAGTATTCCATATAAGGCCGGATTTGAGATTTATAGAGAATAGAATCCGAAGTAAGAATGTGTTGAGCTCGATAAAGAGATGCAACCTTAGCAGATGCCAATTTTGCAACAGATTTGATATATGGTTTCCAAGAAAGATCAGAAGTAAGAGTTAATCCTAAAAAATGAAGAGTGGATGACTCATCGAATAACGGGTGATGCGGAAGTTATCGGACAAAATAAAAACGTCAATAACTTATTTATAAATAAAAAAACAAACTACTATTATATTTTTTTTAAATAAAGCATTTATTTTTTAATAAAAATATATTATTTTTTATATGAAAAAAACACCACCATCTGCAATTGATCTCAATTTCGCTCTGACGCCTTTCATATGCGACTGTAAAAAATTTAAATCAATTTCTTGTAGTTTTAGTTTAATACGATCAATCAAAACTTGCTCTGTTGAAGCTTGCCAATCTCCCTTGTAAACCATCTGTACCAAATGTCCCCAAAAAATTTTAATTGGTCGTGCTTGAGGCACATTTGGGGGATTGGATTCTTTATCAACGTAATAGACATATTGGTCCATCCAATTTAGAGAATCTTTAGAATAATGAGAACTTGCGAAATCTGGCCAAATAAATAGTTAAAGTCTCCATGATACTTGTAAATAAATGGAAGAAGTCGTTTTTCTAAATATTCATTAATATAGATTGATGAATTGATCGCTACAGCCTTGGCAGTGCGAAACAATGGTTCGGACATACCACGGTCAGATATGGCTATCCACATTAATAATTTTTTTGGAAATTTCTCTTTTCCTATAAAACAAACACTTTCTGGGCATGTCTTTTTGTTGTTTGTGTAGTATCCAGAATTTCCAGGCATGTTGTCCCCTGCAAAACAAAAGTATTTTTCGTCATCGATGACTAGAAGCGATTTTGTGTTGTAGAGTTGGTTAACTAGTTTCCTGCTTCTTTTCTTTGCCTTTATTTGTTGTTCTATAGTGTATTTTGGAGTCTTTTCACGTTTTCTATATTTAATATTCATTTTTTTTAACTGATGACCAATTGTCGATTGATTTACACCGAATTTAATACCTATTTTTCTCTGATTGACCCGTTTTCGATTGTTGACAAGTCTTGTTAATTCGGCTTTCTTTTCTCTAGTCCAGGATGTCGGACGATCAGGGTGCTTTCTATCAGAAAACGATTGAACAGTTTCAAGTATTTTTAGGTTATCATATATTGTACTTCGAGCAAATCCTTCCTTTTCAAAATGATTTACGATTTTTTTTTTATATTAGGTTTATTTACAAAAAACATTTTTAGTCGCTTTCAAAAAGATTCTCGTTCAGCTGCATTTAAACTCATTTTAAATAATTGTGTTTCAAATAATAAAGTTTATGTTTTATAGAACGTTTATGCCTATAAAACCACAAAAACTAATTATTATGCTCAAATAATGAAATTAGGATTTGTCCGATAACTTCCGCATCACCCGTTACATTACCGTTCATAAATATAGGAAGATCTAAATTATTGCGATATTTATATACTCTTCAAAGACACTGTAAAAAATGTCTACTTCTTTCAGAAATTGGAAATTACTACTTTCTTCGGTAACTTGCAAATGCTGTCTTACCATGAAAGGTAGAAATTTTTCTTCTTTTCTTGATTTTATTTGGTCTTTCAAATCCTTTAATACTATGGCAACTTCACCAGCAGAAATATCATCTTTCTCAATTTTTTTTTACCGTGTTATAAAAAACATTGGCTTGACTGTGAACAAAAACAATACTATTTAACCCATTTCGTTATTGAAAAAGTCAAATAAAAGTTTCGGACAATTTTCTAAGCTTAAAAAGTATGATCTTAGTGGCTGATATAACTTAAGCACTCTTTCGATAGCTGGAAGTAAGGCCAACCAACGAACTTTTGAGAATCTTAGCAATTTTTGATATTCCTCACCGGCCTCATCGTAGAAATTTTCTAAACTAGAAACTCGAACAGTAAAACGGTAAAAAAATAAAAAAATTTGAGGAATAATTATCTCCACATTAATAGAAAAACGACTAGATGCAGTGTTTATTGCAGTTGATAAAATATGAGCATTGCAACCCAGACCATTGATTTCACGGCTTAGTTTAACGATTAAATTTTTGTGAATATTGTTATTACCGTTTCGTTTTAAACCTCCGAAGTTGGTATTGGTGTTGTCTGCAAAAATAACCAAAACTTTTGAAGAAATTTTGTTAGGACTAATGCATTTAAAGATAACTTCTGATAAAATATCTGATGTTTCTCCATTTACACAATCCATGTTAATCAGCTGAATTTGCACACCCTCTTTAACATCAAAATAACGACCCCAAAATTGGATTCATTTCAACGTCTTTGTAGTTTGATGCAGAAAGAATTTACACATATGATGCTTTTAATAAAGCATTTTCTGAGTTAGTTTCACAATATTTCTCGAACACGTTTACGATTATTGCTTCACATTTTGTACGCGCTCAAGCAAATCTTGGCTTATGAAATTTCTTAATTAGCTTTGATGTACAATCAAGCACTTCTAAAGTAATGGTTGTGTTTGATTGATAATCATGATGTCAGTGTTTTTTCTCAATTTTTTGACTCCCCCTCCCCCCTTTATCAAATTCTGTCAATTTTTGGCCAACCCCTGTTATATATGATGTCAGTTTTTGTGTACTCCCCTCCTAAAAAACAATAAAAATACTTAAAAATCATTGGTTTTTTCTAACTAAATTATACATTTATATAATAATAGATATAATAGTCGATATCTCATTAAATAATCAACTAAGCAAATAGTATTATATATCTTTAATATAATCTTCCCATGTGTTGTTGAAGTGATCATCGATTGAAACAATAGGTAGTGAATGATCTCCGCGCTCTAAAAGGATATCGTATTCTTGAGGTACAATCAAATTCGTTGCGTCAACTTCATTTTTATCTAACCATTCAGCAGTTTCCGAAATCTTCTGCAAGACAATGACTGCCAAAAATTCTGTTTGACGCCTGGCAGCGATACGAACAGGTTGGACCCTTTTGATTAGAGGAAGTGTTATAGCAGAAGAATGAATAGAAGCGTTCTTTTTCAACATAGCTTCCGTGGCAAAGTAGACATTGCACTTTTTACAGATTCTATCAGCTAGGCTAGACTGAATTGATGGACAAAACGCATCATACGACAAAATTGGAAATCCTTTGGCAGTACGAGGAAGAATACTTTCAATGTTTGATGCGATGAGCATAAAGACGGATGATGGTAACAATTCTTTTGCTCCTTCTGAGACATCTACTGCTTTGAGCCCGTCTCTCGTTTGGTTGACAGGGACATGTGGCGAAAGAAATCTTGCTCTAATTAGAGTAAAATAAGAGCTACTAATAGTCCGACAACAAGAACGATTTTCACATTTCACAATTTGAGTAAAATATTGACTTATACGAAGATGGTCGGCAATCCAACGTTGATCTTGTAATAAAAGGCTCCTTGACTCTAGCTCTGATTTGTCTGGATCAATATACTCTGCAATGGTTGGATAACCGTCAATTTGTAGATCAGACCAAATATCAGCCAAAGCCTGTCCAGCAAAACCAAAGTTCTGTTTTTCTAAACTTTCATCTATTGTCTTGCCTGATTTAAAAAGATATGTTGATTATTATAGGTTAAAAATTATATAATTATTTTTACAAATTAACTTTTGTTAATGTAATTACCTTGAGAATCAAGATGAGTTCCGTAATGTTCGTGCGGAAGAATCACCCCAGATAATTCTTTACTTAGAGATGCCATTCGTCGCTCAGCTCTGTTGAATGCACTGCAGCCTGGAGCGTTCGTCATGATGAAAAGAGCGTCAAGGTTATTCTTTAAGAAATGGTGAATCCTGATTTCAATTACTTTCTGGTATCTGGGATTTTCGTCGGTTCCTCCATCGACGCTAAACACAACGATAGGCTTAACCATATTAGTTTGAGGTAATAGAGTCGAATTCTTTGATATCCGGTAGTGGTGTAGTGGTAGAGCGCTCGCTTCATAAGCGAGAGGTTCCGAGTTCGATCCCCACCACGTCCCTGGTAGTACCGCGCTCAACTTGTTTCTCCGCGCAGCGGCCTTGTTCGTCAAGGTTCGTGTTTCGGAGTTATAGAGTTGAGAGAGGGTTATAACCACAATTAAGTAGCCTCCTCATCTGTAGTGGCCTTCTGGGCCTTGGGGAGGTGAAATAACAAAAAAAAAAAAAAAAAAAAAAAAAAAAAAAATATCCAAGAGCCGCTGAAAGTCTAATCCATGAGCGAAGGCGGTCGAGGATACGTGTTTTCCTGATCGATCAGCAATGTAGGTATGTCCAGAATAAATAACAGCATCTGTTTTTCCGAGACCATCTTTTTTGATCGTAATTCCAGCGTATACAGATGGTATAAGCTTGTGTTTAGCAGCCACGACCCAGTCGTGGTCCGGGAGAGTACTCCAAATGCATCAACAACAGCGCCTGTTTTTTGGCTGCTGTGATTCCAATTGGCACTCTAGCATTGTCGTCTTGGCTAATGAAACACACTTCATCTGGCCCTAAAATAGAACAAACTTCTTCCACATATTTTATAGTTGAACTGCAAAAGAGTCCGTCAACATGTTTTAAATGAGGTTCATTCTGAGGACTGATCAATCTAACAGGGACTGTTTTGACGTGCCTTTTGCCTTCTAATGTTCCGTAACTTCTCGGAAGTAGACGAGTATAGAGAGCGCTTTTGCTGAATGCAAATCAAATTTTGTTCATCTCGGATGTCAATTCGTCGAGAGTTTTAATGCTCTAAATAATAAAGAAATACATTTGGATATAGTTAACGTTTTTACAGAAAACGGGATTGATTTCGTAAATTATATTCAAATCAAATCTTGAAAGTAGTTGTTAAGATTTCAAGGATATTTACAATAGTGCAAGTACCAATTAAGAGTAAAATTCTAACAAATACAATATTAACAAACATAGCTAAGCTATCATTACCCGAAGAACCTCTGACCGACTTCTTTCATCAGTGGACGAACCATGGAGAGTAATATCCATAATTGCCTTCAAAAGAAGAGGTTGATCTACTTCTAAGGACGGTTGACCAGGTTTCTTTTTGATTTTTAGTTTTTCTTTGACTTCTAGATGCTCCAAGCAGATTTCCTCCATTTTTGCTTTTTTCAGTTTTCTAGTTTTCTTCTGTTGAGCTTGATCATACTTTTTTTTGGCCAGTTCTTTTCATAGATGAGGTAGTGTCTTCTTTTTCTTTTTCAATTCATCCTCTTCAGCTTCAGCAATGAATCCACTTCTCTTTTTAGTCTTCAGTCCAGCAACTTCACAATTTAAGGCTGCAATCTCAGAATTGAGTCGATCTTGAGCCACTGTTCTTGCATTTTTTTTGATTTTTCAAGTGGAGTATACGTACGGGCAGACTGTTTTTGAGTATCGCCCAAAATGATAATTGCTTGCTCTTTAGCTTCATTGTCTTTTCATTAAATAAATTGATTAAATACATTACTCTTGATTCAAGATCCTTATGCACCAGTTTTTCTTCTTTTAATGAATTCCATATACTATAGACTTCTTTCTGGATATTAGCCTTTTTTTTTATCGGGATGAGCATTTCCATACGAGACCATCAATAAGTTAAGTATTGCGGTTTTATCCATATTTTAAAATTGATTTATTAGTAACGTTTACATTACAATCGGAATAATGATTTGGCTCATCGTTAGCGCAAGCTTTTTAAAAGAGTTTCTTCAACCCGCTAGGGAGAAATTAGCGTTTCGAATTTTCAATAGACTTTTTGTGTTTGCATTGTATTACGTTTTACAATCAACTTAAGAACAATTAGAGTTTCGTATTTGAAATAACGACAATTTAATTTCAAAAAATGACAAATTTATGAGTTTACTTTTATGAGTTTACTTTTAACCACATTTAATAATCCGCTAGGGAGCGAATAACGATTGTGAATTTTATATACAAAGAGTTAATATTTCTAACATAATATGATTCCCAGTCAAATGGGAATATATTAATAAAACGATAGTAATTTTTTATTTTACGTTAGTAGTTGTTATTTATTTAATGTCTGTGGGAAACTTATTATATTAATTTATAATATTATATTATAAATAATTTAATAAAATATAATATCAAATTGCCCGCATTTAATATTAATTTCCCACAAACAAAACATCATTTCTATACCATTTAGTAGATGTAAATACCGTTAAAATCTTCTCATTAAAACTAAAAAAATAATTTAAATTGACATCATTTTGGCCTCAACCCCCCCTCCCCATTGTCAATTAGTGTCAAACTTTCCAGCACTCCCTCCCCCCCCCCCCTATATTTACTGACATCATTTATGGATGACCCAAAAGCTCCGACTCTTCATCAACTTTGTAATTTTGTTTGACGATATAGAAGCATCCAATGCCATTTTGTGTTTGATAGATTTGCAATGATCTGCAATTGCAGACAGTTCTTTAACTACAGTATTGTGAAAAAGTTAAGAACCACTAAATAAAAAAAAAAAAATTTTCAAATAAATTTAATTAATTTTTATTCCATAGATAATAAAATAGTCTTTTTTTTTCAAACATATTAAATATAGCATGAGAAAAAAGAAAAAAGTTTTTTTTTTGAAAGTTAGTTAATAGAACCTATAAAAAATAAGGATTAAATATTATGTGTTAATTTTTTTTTATATTTTTTTTGTGAAAAAGTTAAGAATTTTTTGTGCTAAATGCGGCGGAAACGTCTTTTTAAATTTATTTTTCTCTTTTTTTTAAAATATTCTTTTAATGACCTGAGTTATTACCAAAGAACCAATAAAAACATTTGAAAAAAATTAATTTTTTTAAATACTTTTAAAAAAAGTATTTAATTTCAAACAAAAAAAAATTCTTTCCTTTTGAAAAAATGAGCAGAAAAGCTATTACCTATGAAGATCGTGTAAAAGTGGTGCATTTTCACCAGGAAGGTAAATCCGCTCGCGAAATTGGAAGAATAGTAAAGCGATCACATAGTTCGGTGCTAACAATCATCAAAAGATTCAAAGAGACGAAATCTTACGTTGATCGCCATCGTTCTGGAAGACCGCGTTTGACGACACCCAATGATGATCGCCTTTTAATCAGGTTGGCAAAGAAAAATCAAACCATGCCGTCGCATGAATTAAGAAGGGAATGGAAGCTTTCAAATGGACGTCAAGCCTCGGCATCACTTGTGCGTAGGAAACTATTAGCTAACAATGTATTATGGAAAAAAGCTTTTCTAAAACCGCGACTTACCAAACGACATATAAAAAAGCGAAAAGAATTTTGCCAAAGCGTCAAAGAATGGTCTAAACAAAAATGGAGGACAGTAATGTTCATTGATGAGATGAATATCGAGGTTGATAACCGAAAAAACCGAATTATGATTCGCAGGCAGTCTTCAGAAAAATATAATCACGATTGTATCGTTCAAAGAACAAAACAAGGTAGCGGGTCGGTTGGAATATGGTGCTGCATGACATATTATGGTCTCGGTATGTTTAAATTATTTGATGGTCGACTCAACTCTACTTATTATGTCGATATTTTAAACAACAACTTGTTACCGTCAATTGATGCACTTGAGCAAAGCGTTCCGTTCATTTTTCAGCAAGACAATGCACCATGTCACAGGGCTAAAATTGTCTCTGAATGGTTTGAAAGTAAAAATATTGAGCGTCTAACTTGGCCACCAAATAGCCCAGATCTAAATTGCATTGAAAATCTTTGGAGTTGGCTTGATAAAGAGATTGCCAAGAAAGCACCAAGGAGCCTTGAGGAGTTGCGCAATATTTTACCAGCAATACTTGGAAATGTTCCCAAACATATTTTAGAGAATTTAATAGACTCAATGCCAAATCGTATAAATGAGTGCTTAAAAATTCATGGTAGAATTACGCGGTATTAGGTGGTAAAAATTATCGTTTTTTATTCTGTGGTTCTTAACTTTTTCACAATTTTTTTAAAATAAAAATTACCTATAAAACTTTAAATACATTTTTTATATTTGTTTAAAAGTTTTTATCACTATTATTATTTTTTATTTTGTTTGTCTATTTTCTAAAATTTATTATTATTATTCTTTTTACCAGAAAAATATATTCGGTTAAAAAAAAATTTAAAAATAAAAATAAATTATGATTGGTTTTTTTTGTGGCTCTTAACTTTTTCACAATACTGTATATTTTAGAAAACTCATTTATTAAAAGTCTTTCAAATAATATTTTTTGAAAGAATTTTATTTGTTTTTTTTTAATATATAAACGCGTACACAAACGCGTACAAACCCGAAACGCGCTAAACTACCGTTAAACGCTTACTGTACGCGCCAGACGCGTACGTATGGTCCTTAACTTTAAACAACATTCTTCAGTGTTATACATCAAACTTTCGCGGCAAGGAGTTTAAAATATTGCAAAAAGTTACCAAAAAGCCATACAAGAATTAACAGTGTTTATTTTTTATACCGTGACTTTTTTTTTTTTTTTTTTTTTTTATTACAATCTGAATAAAACTCGTGTTACATGTTAAAATAAATCGTTAAAATATATTATATAAATACTAAAATATATATATACATATATATTTTAATATAAAGAACGCGGAGACTCGCAGAAGACTACTAGGTCTTGTCATCGAGAACCGCTAGAACGTTAAATACAATAAAATAAAGTTACAAGATAAAAACTCTTGACTTGTCAAAAATATAAATATCGTTAGTGGTCAAATATATTCAAAACTAAAATATAAAGCTATCTTTTGAAGCCATCAAAACAAAGCATTCAAAAATAAAGAAATATGTCATCAGTTTTAAAAATTATTTCTTTTAGTTTTTTTTTAAATACTGGATAACTCCATTCATGAGTAAAATCAAAATTTTTTAAGACTATTTTGTTCCACGGAAAAAATGATCCACGGAATGGAATGCAGGATTTGCCGATACTTGTTTTACATTTTGGTTGTCGTATAAAATTATTATTTCGGAGTATATATTTGTTTTTTTCTTTACATGAATATAAATCACTAAATGAAACTGGACATACATTAATTTTACATTTAAACATAAAACAAAGAACGTTGAAAATATTAACCTCATAAATATTAAGAATGTTCATGTTAAATAAAAGAGGCTTTGCATGAGTAAAACGATCTTTTAAATTTATAAGACGTGCTACATGCTTCTGTTGACAATGGAGAGGTTTTAACTTACTTTTGTGCGTACTCCCCCACGCAACATTGCCATAACTAATATGACAGTGTATCAAAGAGTAATATAACTTAATTAAAGTATGTCTCATTAAAATACTTCTTGATTTATAAAGAATTCCAATACTTTTGGATATTTTATGGCATAAGTTATCGATATGGTCATTCCACGAAAGATTTTCATCTATAATGATACCTAAAAAATTTGTGTACGTGATTCTTTTTATAGGAATGTTATCAAGAATAAGCACAGGCATTTTGCATGGTAGAATATGCTTTTTTGAAACTGGATGAAAGAGAATATATTTGGTTTTTTCAATGTTTAGCGAAAGTTTATTTGATTTGAACCAGTCTGAAATTTTTTTCAGTTCAATATTCATATCATGAAACAAATAATTGATGCTTTTGTTGGATAGAAAAAGATTGGTATCATCCGCAAACATTATTGTCATTAAGTTAGAGGCTCTATATAGATCATTTATATAAATAAGAAATAATAGTGGTCCAAGTATGGAACCCTGTGGAACTCCACAGGCTATTTCTAAAACATTTGAAGGGGTAGATTCATCAATGTAAACAAATTGTTTACGATTTTTTAAGTAGTTTTTTAATAATGTCAAGACTTCATCGGTGATACCATATTGTTTCAGTTTTTTTATGAGAATGATGTGATTGATGGTATCAAAGGCTTTAGATAAGTCTATAAAAACGCCTAAAGTAAACTGTGATTTTTCAAAGGAATTTGTAATTCAAAATTTCAAAGGAATTTGACTAAGTGTATCGATTTTTGAAGTGAGAATTAATAAATTATCTTAAAAAAAAAAAGATTGCTATGGGCGTTGCTAGGTAAACAAAGTCTACCCTAATCGTTCCTAAGATGAATTAGACCAATTTATGTACAAAAATTCGACAAATGTACTCTAATTATGTTCTACAATGATTGAAATAAAAGAAAATCACTTTTTATAAAATCTCAAAAAAAAAAAAGATTTAATACGTTTTGAATTGTGGTTGACCACCTTAAACACAGCAATTTTTCGTAAAGCATCTTTATTTGACATAAGTATAAACATCTCAAAGACCAAAAAATGCTTCATCACTTTCACTCCTTTTTAATTATATCAATTCACGTTTTGCGCGATGTTTATAAAACACTATATTAGTTTTTTTTATTTAAAAAAATTATTACTATTTATTTATTTTTTTGTACTTTTTTGATTAGGTATTTTTAATATTTTAATTTTGATTTTTCCCCTTAGCTACCGTTCAAAATGTTTATGATCTTATATGATCCCTTCAAGTGTTCAAGTGGTTCTTTAAACTCTTTTTCATCCTTCCAATTTTTAAAGCTTTAATGGCAGATGAGCTGGAAAAGTGTATGCATAATGAAGCACAAAATGTAAACAAGGCTTTGAATACCTTGAATATTGTCTTGTGTACTAAAATCTATATTTGTTGGAAGAGAATGAATAGAACTGGATATTTCACGAGTAAACGCATCACTAAAAAAGCTTATAACAATGTGAAAACGCAAAAGAAACCCATCAGAGCAAAGCAAAAGGGCTAGGGTGACAATTTAAAAGAAAAAGAAGCCAAAGAGGTTTTAACGCTACTGAAAATTATTAGAATTTAAAGATTTATTTGTTGAGATTTTTAATTTTTAAACTTTCTCTTGTATTCTTCTTCTTTTACGCATAAATTATTCAAAACATTAAAAACAAAAAATCAATTAGTTACTTCGACATTTCTCCGTTATTATAATAACTAATTAGTTATTTAGTTATTTCTTCTTTCTCATAATATTGATTTTAGGTTTTAGTAAAAAACGAAGTTTTAGTTTATAAGGGTTTTAGTAAAAAACGAGAGGTAGTCAAACATCATACGTACTCCCTGTAATTAACACCCCCTCCCCATGTCCACATTTGTACGTTTTAGGGTAGCCCCTTCCCCTATTCCCATAACTGCGTAAGTACTTTACGGAAGACTTCTATCGTTAATTTACTAATTGAATTGTTTAGTTTTTATTTTGTTTGTTTTTGTTATCTTTAAATAAAATCAACCCAAAAATATAAAGATTGTTAGTTCTTTTTAAAAATATTTTGTTTAAAATTAAATTTTAAATTTTTATTGGGTTTTTTAGTTCTTTTCCGAATATTATTTTATTATTAATATTATTGGGTTATAAAAGTAATTGGAAAGTTAAAAAAATAAAATTAAAATTTATTTCAAACGTTTCAAATCACTTTTCATTATTTTTTCCTGCACGCGTTTTATGAAATATTTATTTGTTTGTTTAGTTTCAGGATGTTTTAAAGCTAATATTGGAATTCTTTTTTGAATTCAGGGAGGAATTATAATTATATAAAACGTTAGTTTCTTAGAAGCTTTATCGGAACTTTTCAGAAATATTAGTAACGACGTCAAACTTATCTTTAATTTTTAAATTTACAGTTATTTAAAATAGAAAATCAAGTTTTGGTTACAACATATATATATATATATATATATATATATATATATATATATATATATATATATATATATATATATATATATATATATATATATATATATATATATATATATATATATATATATATATGCGTACACTCACGCAGAAGGAAGAAACTTAAATGATTAAAATTTTATGACTAAAAGAAAATTTAAAACAAAAAGATAAAATGATTTGTATTAAATTATTTTAAATTATTTAAGAACATAAACAATTCTTTGTTTACAATGTTCGAACATCCGGTGTTAAAACTACATATTAAATTATTCATCTTGTTTATTCCGTTTGTGACTATGTCTAAAGTGTTAATTTAATAAAAATTTTATCGTCTGAGTTTTTCTTAAAGCAGCGTATGATAATTTGATATTTGGCAAAATATATGGTAACATTAATAACGCAATATTCACAAGCTTAAAAAAATATTTGTTTCTGTTATTTGCTTCCTTGTTAGGTTTTCGCATTTACATAAGTAAATTACATTACATACGTTAATAATTATATCATAATTTACTTTTTAATCACATAAACAATATAGTTTTTATTTTATTTTGAAAATACTTTCTTATATTTGAAGACTACTTCAGTTTGACGGGTTTTTTGATTTTTTTAATTTCATTACGATTTTTGTATACTTAAAATGTTTATTTAAACTTTTGCGTTTAGTATAGTTCAGATTTTTGGATGCTTATTTGTTTGTGCTTCTGAAATAAAGTATTTAATGAGTGTTTAAAGTTTATTCAACATACAAAACGCGTAGCTGAAAAAAAAACTGTTTCAGAATAGCATTAAATCATTAAATTAGTAAAAAAAAAATTAAATCATTAAATTAGTAAAAATTAAAAAAAAAATACCAGTTAGGTACAAGTGTTTTGTATTCTTTTTAAAAAAGTATTATTAAACTAAAGAAATTAAAATCAATAAGAATAAAAATTAAAGAAAATGTTGCAGCATCGATTTATCATTTCTTAAAACGTTATCTTTTTATATTTTAAAAATATAAAACAAATGACTTTAAAAATATTGACCTAAATTTTAAGAACAATTATTGATAAGAATTGATGATAAGAACTTTTTAATAAATACTACAATCATTTATTTCAATTAAAAGATAACTACCTTATTTGTAAAAATCCTTAAATTAATTAGACCATACTAGATAATATTGATGACAATAAATAGGCTATAGTTTAGGGGTTGTTAATACGACCTTTTTGAAATATTCATGTAATTAAAATAAAAACAAATAAATTCTATTTTGTGTATATCTAATTAGTTTTGTAATTTATCTAATTCATAATATAGTGCTTCTCAATTTTTCTCTTTTTTTTTCTTTTTTTTTTTTTTGTGTGTGCAAGGTTTTCTTAAAAAACAAATGCTTATCACCGAACGAAATACCGTAATTTTATAAAAAGTCTAGTAAAATAAATTATTTTGTAAAATTAACTTTTTAAACAACTGGGAAGCATAAAGAATAAACAATTTTACTTTATTATTTTTCCTTGAATGAGATATTTTAAATATAACAATAATAAATTATTCATTTCAATTTTTATCAAGTTAACAAATTTAATTTTCTTTCATTTTTTACGGTGTATCTATAACTAAATACTACAAAGCTAATTATTCCATTTATATTTTTGGCCTTGTCACCAGGGGTACTTAGCAAAAACTTTTGTTTGAAATCCAGACTAAACGGAAGCATCAAAAACATAAACCAATAAAATTAACTTTAAAACTTCGCTTGTTTGTGATTTGTTTTGGCATTTTAAAAGAGCAGCTGAATTTGTGTTTAAGCGGTAGTTGTAACAATTAATTTAACTATATCGTTGTAATAGCGCATGCAAATGTTAACGTATTTTATCTTTCTTCAGATTTCTTTACAAAAAGTAACAACTAGAAAGTCAATGAATTGCTGGGTTTTTTTTACTGCAACTTAATAAGGTTTGCTTTGGGTGTTTCCAACTGATGATTTTTTTACGTGGCTAGTTGATTGCTTTGACTGTTCCAGTGGCATTTAAGATGAAAAGACAGTTACTATTCAATCTTTTTTATCTTTGCATGAGTTGGTATTGCTTTGCGAAAATTAAAAGAGCTGAAACAAATAAGTTTCAAATTAACAATAACTATGACGAAGAAAAAGACTTACAAAAAGTATGCTATATCATTATGTGGATTTACATTTTAAATTTTCAATTAAATATTGTTTCCATTTGAGATTTAAAATTTCGTATACAATAAATAGTTTTATTTGTGTGGTGTGACTTTTTTGAAATATTTTTATTTGATAAATCTTGCCTAAGATTTCTACCTTAATTGTTTTCTTTTTGAAACACTTCTATTTAACAGAGGTTACACACATTAAAGAAACTAAGCGAACAAGCGTCTAAGCGATTGGCAAACTTAAATGATTATTCAACATTTTATACAAGCTTTGTCAAAAACATATTAAGAGTTCGAGTTCCTGGGACAGTTGGACACCATGAAGTTAAAGAAGTAAAATTACTTCTTATTATTGATATTTTATAAATTTATTGAATAATAGAAACTTTTTATTGCTTTTTAAATACAATTTTTTTCTTTTTATTTGCTTTAGTTTATAAAGAATACTCTTACAAAATTTAAATGGGATGTTCAACTTGATGAATTCACTTCACCAACTCCTTTAGGAGACAAAAAGTTTACTAATATTTTAGCGACACTTAATCCTAAAGCAAAAAGAAAGTTGGCGTTTGCTGCACACTACGATTCAAAGCTTATGAAACCAGTTAATGGGAAGTACTTTTTGGGTGCTATTGATTCAGCTGTTCCATGTGCTATGCTACTTGATTTAGCAAACATTTTGACTAAAAGTTATAATAAGGATTTAAACAATAGCAAAGTAAGTCTTTATTATGTCATGAAAGTATACATCATCATACATCAGTAACATTTGATTTTTTTTATTCAGCATAATCACAGGCTCTGTTAAACTTAGTCTAGTTAGCAGAGTTTATGGGTCTGGGTCTAAATTGTTTTTTGTTAATATTTAACTGATTTAAAAGTAAAAACAGTTGAATACTAACAATACTGATTTTTAATGTTTTTTTAAAATGAAAGCTGTATACAAATTTAATAAATAACTAAGAAGATTTAATGCAGTGAACTTAAAATCTTATTGATTGTCTTGATAATAGAATTAAAATTTGTTCATAAAATTATTGTAATGAAAAAAATTAATTTTTTCTCAAAAAATTTATTATTAAAAATTAAAAAACGTTTTTTTTTTTTTTTTTATGAAAAAATTTAATTTAAAGTAAAATAAAAAGTAAAGTAAAAAATTTCTCTTCTATTTAAATAGTTTAAAATTATTTAATAATTTAAAATTGTAATAAACATTATTTCAAACTTGCTTTATATAGGTAAAATTTCTCTTAATTTTCAACTTCATAAAGAAATTTAAAAGTATTTACCTGATGATGTCTATCTATGGCTTTCATCTAGACATTGCAAAAATAGACTCACAGTAAAAAATAAAGAAAATGTTTGAGTAAAACTAGTTTTCAAACATTTTAAAAACAAGCTGTATGTTTTCATTAAAGAATCATTATCTCATTATTTTAAATCCTTTGTTGTATACAAATTTGTATGCTCTAGCTGTTATGCTATTTACATATGCTAGTTAGATTAGTGAAACCACCAGACATGGTGCAACAAGAGTTAAGAATTAAAGACAGAAATTATATTCATATGGAAAAACTCTCACTTAGCACCCAAGTAAAGAGCTACATCATAACAATAACAATATAGATGTACTCCATCATATCATCTATTGAATCACTTGCTTTATTTCTCATCTTTATAATATATGTAATTAACTTATTATTATTTATTTTTCTATTTGCATTTGATTATCATGTATCAATAGGAACATTTGTCAATAAAAAATGTAAAAATTTTAATTGTAGCTAAACAGCTTTTTATATATGAGCCAGCGAGAATCAGAATGATGTTTTAAACAATTAAATGTTTTCAACATTTTCTAAGTTTGAGATTTTTATAGTTTTATTAGTTTTACTGTAGAGAAATCTACAAATTAAAAAAAAAAAAACAGTTCCCAGTTTCTTTACATAAACCTACACTATGCACCAGTCTCAAATTTAATAGAACATTTCTTTTTAATTTTAGACTCTATTTTTTTGACTTACGCCATGCTGGTTCTCACCAGCTATAGATTTATAAGTCATTTTTTACCTGGTGATATCTATTGATAGAGACAAAATATGTTTTATAAAAGTTTTAAAAAGATTCTACTTTTTGTAAAAATTAAAAATATATATTTATATTTATATATATTATATACCTAATATAAAACAATAAAATCAAATTTAAATTATAATAAATAGGTACAAAATATTCAATTAAAGTTTGACCTATTTTAACTAATTAATAAATATTGACCTAAAATCAAAGTAATCTAAAGTTCTAATATTTATCTTTACTTTAAAATTAGCTCAGTGAGGTTTCACCAATGCTATTATTTTTGGATGGAGAGGAAGCTTTTGTTAAATGGGATAAAAGTGATTCTATATATGGTGCTCGAAACCTAGCTCAAAAGTTATCTACACAAGTTCGAATGAATTCTGATATTACAACCAAGTCAATCACAATGTTGGAATCTTTGGTATTTAAATTTTTTGTTTCAGTAGTTCACTTAGTGACGTCATTTTGCATCATTTTATATACTTTTATTTGATTGTTATTTCTAAAATGGTTAAAAATTCAAGTTTTCATAGATTTTATTTGTATTTTTTGCCAGTTGATTTAGCGTTTTCAGAATTTTTAAATTATTCATAGATTAAAGAAATTGTTATTATTTGTTGATAATTTTATTTAATATTTATTTTTTCATAATATTATAGGATGCATTTATATTATTGGACTTGCTTGGCGCAAAAGATCCGCATATATTTGATATGTATAATTCTACCTCTGCTTTATACAAAAATTTACAAGATATTGGTTTGTTTAATTTTATCATTATTTTCTATTTTTTTCTAAAATGAATAAATACTTTTGTAAATGGATAAAAAATTGAAAGCATATTGTTTGATATATGTTTCTTATTGTGAGTGTTATTTACATGTTTTTTAGAAGTTGTAAGTCTTTTTTTAATGTTTGCCGCATTTTTCAATTTTTGTTATTATGTTTTTCTAGAAAAACAGCTACATGAAAATAATGATATTAACAACGAAAGTCCTTATTTTGTTGGTTCTCCTCCTAGCTCCATATTTATTGAAGATGACCATGTTCCATTTTTAGAAAAAGGTTAATGTTAATTTTTATTTTATTTCTGGTCTATTGTTTTACTGTATCAGGGTGTTTAAGTGTTACCTGATATTTAAATTTTTTTACTGATTATATAAAAGGTTTTTTTTTAGGTGTGCCTATACTTCACATTATTCCAGTACCCTTTCCAAAAGAATGGCACACATTAGAAGACGATGCTGACGCACTAGATCCAAAGACAATAGAAAATCTATTAAAGATTTTCCGACAGTTTGCCCTTGAATATTTTCATTTTTCTCCGTGATCATTTTTTTCATTTTTGTTTTAATAGTAAAAAAAAAAAAAAATTTTTCTGTTAACAAACTATAAATTAAATTTTATTTAATTTAAATTTGTTGCGTAACATTTTAATTTTATTATTACTATTTCTTTTATATTTATATTTATATTATAGTTTTATAAAAGGCATTTAGATTTTTATTAATTCATTTTATTTAATCACTACTTTTCTTTGGTGTAACAATATTTACGAAAACACTATATATATTCGTCATAATTATGCAGCAATATCTCTCCCTCACAGCTATCCTTGATACCAAAGTTTTTATATGTAGTCTTTTTTATATATTGTCATAGTAGACTACTTTTGTTTATATGATACATAATTTTAAACCAAAACGATACTTATTTAAAGATAAAGTTTAATTGCTGTTGGTGTAACTTTTATTAATTTTTAAAGTTGAATGAGTTTTAGACGATCCAAACGTTAATAGTAAAAACATGAAGCAATAATCTTTAAAATTTGTTGTTAAAACTTTTTATACGCGTTTGTATTTATTTTATCTTTTTATTTTAAAACTTTTTATTTACATTAAAACTCATATATTGAAATGTATTTGAACGAATTTTTAAATGGCGCTTAGAAGTTAGAAACCGAATGTCAGTGGGAATCATTTTCACTGGTACAAATACCTTGTGTCCTTTTACACTCAATTAGCAATAAAAGTTGTATATTTTGTACTGCTACGCCCACCTTCTACCCAAGTGTAATTCTAATTGTTCTTCGGTTTGTATTTAAATAAGATTGGAAAAAAGATTCCATAGGCGCTGCAGCAAATGAAGGCTAAAAGGAAAAAAAAAAAGACATTTAAACCATCATTTTTAAGGTAGTTCAACTATTAAAAATTGTAACTAAAATACATTTCACTGATGGAATTTTTTTTTAAACAATAATATAAAAATGACAAATAAATTTGTCTTAACTATCCATGCTTTTTTTGTAAAAAAAACAAAACTTTATGACGTAATTAAAAACGTTCACGACAGCTGTTATTAAAAATGTGCATACTGGTTACATCTTTTGTCAAGATTGCACTAAAAATCAATGTTACTGCATATTATATTGTATAAAACTATAATTTGCCATCATCATTATTATGTAACCGTTGCACTAATGACTACAATAAACAAAACGTGAAGATTTTAGGTCATGGGTTTAACTTTAGTTATGAAGTTTAGAATTTTTGAAAAAATTGCAAAAAATAGAAAAATGTAAACAAGGTGTAAATAAACTTTTGAAATAACTTTTCGTAATTTAAACAAATACAACTAGAATAATTTTGCTTACAGAATAATTTTGCATACAGTTTCATATGATGAGTGATGCTTTCAAGTAGATCATTAATTAAGATTACAAAGAGCAATGGGACCAAGACCAACCCTTGAGACACGCCACTAGTGACTAACTGCCATTCAGATGTGATGCCAATAATGACCAATCGTTGATTTTGGTTGCGTAACCAAGACGAGATCCAGTCTACGAGCGTGCTTAAATACCGTAAGCTCATAACTTATAAAAGAGGTGTTTATGCGGCACTTTGTCAAATGCCTTCGCAGTCTGTTTATATGACGTGTGATCTCTCTATATGACGTAAACTGCGTGGCTGCGATGAACCGCTTCCAAGTTTGTAACAGGTCTGAGACGCAACCATAGCAATAAACAAAGCTATGCTATTTGGAGTAATTGATCCATTATGCAACACAGTGTTCCATTACACTTGTTTGAAAAATACTTTCCATCATTTTGCATGGAATGAATGTGAGCAAAATAGGTTGGTAGATCGATGCATTTAGTTTACTCCCCTTCTTGAAAATAGACGTTACACTAGATTTTTTCCACAAATCGGGAACTACACCAGTGCAAACAAGCACTTGTAGATAAGCGAAAGAGGTTTAACAAAGGTAGCTGCACATTTACTAAGGACCCGTGGACATAAGTCGTCATACCCGGTTAACTTTCTTTCATTAAGGCATTTTTATACTATATCAATGTAAAAACTTGCTGGGTTGACGACACAAATTGTTTCAATACGAGTTTCAATATATCAATTTTATATCATACTCGATGACCTCGATGTTAATGAAAAAATTTGTGATTCATGGTGCATTGAAACTATGCGTAAGCAAATTTTAAAAATTTTAAATTACCGACGTGTAACTGACCTTTTCGCCAACTCAACTTTAAATAGGCAAAATATTAAATGTTTGGTGCGATGTATAAGTTCATAAAAATTTCGAGCTTCTGATGAAAACAATGTCGAGCTAATTCGAAATGTTGAAAATAATTTAAAATAGTTTCAAGCAATTTCAAAAATAGTTTAAAATTTTTTACGCGCGTTTTTAACGAAAGCAAATAAAACGCGTGTTTATTTCATCGGTGACCTGATTATTAATTTTTTGAACAATGCGACAAATAAGAGCGTTAAATATTTTGTAAATACTCTTTAACAAAATAATTTCACTCCAACAATAACCAAACCAACAAAGGATGGCAAAAAGTTCTTCAACTCTACTTGATAAAGATGATTACTGATAGATATTTTATTAAATTTTTTAAAATTAGTTTTAAGGTGCTCCAAAAAACACCGCGGAATAACATTTAATCAGGAAAGACATGCCTCCTTACTAACCAATGTCGCCAGGGCCGGCGCTAGGCACTCGGCAAAACTAGGCCACTGCCTATAAAATATAGAAATCTAACTCAAGTAAAATTATAATTTTATAATATATTATACATAACGATGAGAAATTTTCCATATCAAGTAATTGAGCATAAACTGCTAGGCAAATTAGCGTAGCACTCACAGGCTTTAGGAAAAAGCAACATGTAGTGTTGTTATTTTATTAGATAGCGGCTCCTGCTTCTTGTCTCTCGTCTATGTTTATATTAATAAAATGAGAGATAATGAACAACTTGAGTTGTGTTTTCCAAATAAAGCAAATATTTTCTTTTTAAATTACAAATACAACAAACAAAATTGTATATGAATGACTAAGCGCCAAACCAGCCTATACAACGAATATGTTGAAATGAGATAATTTGACGCAAAGTTTAAATGTTTTCAAGGCCTCCTCATTTGGCATAGGTATAAACAAACTTAAGTTTGGAGTTTGCACGATGTGTCAAAGTGTCCTATCTGGAACATCAAAAAATCCTGAGGGCGCCTATACATGTGTGTGCATAGAGGGAAATTATACCCTCTATTCTCCATACCATTCATCGTTTTATGTTGGCAAACTAGGATCTTTTGTCAGAATGTAAATTTTCTTTTGATTAACTGGTTAATTGCGATAAATTAGAAAATCGAAGTACGTACTTTTAAATCGAATCCTCTCTTTCTCCCCCCCCCCCCATACGCTTTCGTACACTTTTTGAAGACCTCTTCCCTTCCCCCTATGAGCGTACGTACTTTATGGACGACCCCTTATAATATTTTGGTGTTTGCAAAGAAACACTACATAAATCATTTTTTAACATAAACTAATTTTTTTCAACTTTGTTGTATAGGCTGGTTTGGCGCTTAACTATCTATATTATCTGTTCGCTATTCCTCATGTTCCCTCGATCGCCCTCATATTCAATTAACACATCACACTCATTCGCTTACGTTTGGTTAACAGAGTATTAGATACGTCTTCTGTCTGTCTCTGATTCTTTGAATAAATTTCAATATAACTCTTTCCCTGCCGCAAGCCGCTGATAGCGGCGTCTGATTTTTTTTATTATGACCGCAAGCAAATGGTAGCGGCTTTTGGACATGCTTAACTAATTATCCTGTTTTGTGCATAAATTTTCATTCTAAACACATATAATTTGTTTTTTCTTAAAGTTGAATTAGTTCTCTACATAATCAAGTACAAATATGAACAATTATGTGTAATTATAATTAGTTATTACTTGACAAAGTTAAAAAATCTTGAGCAATCCTAGATAAAAAAAATTTCTTTAAATTTAGTTCGTAATTTGTAAAATAATGCAGCGTTAACACTGTAAAATTTAACTTGTAGAAGCGTATAATTAGCTATATTTAACTAAGTAATTACAAAGGTCTTTTGAAGAGAAACGTTCTTTTTATACATTAAATGAGTTTTGTTTTGGACTTTAAGTACTATTTATAAAAACTATGGTTTAAGTACTTTGCATTTCTTATTGTCCAATGATGTGTATTAAAAACTTATTTAACTAAAAAGTTCATTAGTTTAGCTTTCTATTGATATATGGTTTGTTATGCTTTTAAAAAGATGTTAAAATACTATTCGAATTTTAATTAGTTTTCAATGTTATGTCATCCAAATTTTATTTAAAAAAAAATGTGCGTCTGTATTAGTTTATTCCATCCTCATGATTTATTCTATCCTATTACGTAAATTAAAAACGAGAAAAGGATTTCGGTTTATGACTATTAGTAGTGTATCTAAACGTCCGTACTACCTTGATAAACATAAACAAAGAGAAAAAATGCTTAGTGGATAGGAATTTTAGAAATAAAGTTAACATAAAAGTAATATTAGAAAGACAGTATAAGAAAATATTATAGTAATAAAAAATATATAAATTATGATCTGTCTGAACTATTACATCCCTTTTGTAAATAGCTCAGTGTAAGATGGTATGATCAAATGTATTAAGTGAGAGTAATTGAAATTTTTCCACTATAAACTAATCAATAGTTAGTTGATATTTGTATAATTTCTATTTAAACTATCTGATTAAATTAGTTATACAAATATGTAAAAATAGTTTAAAAATAGTCTAAATTATCACCTCCCCTCAAGTAAATTACTAAACTGTTGTTATATTAGGTATGTTAGTAACATACCTAATATAACAACAGTTTAGTAATTTACTGTAACACTGTTACATGAAATTTTTAAATGGATTAATTTATAGATTGTTATATATCATTAGAAAGAGCTCTAATTCAGTATTTTAATGGCGAAAAAATTAAGAAAATCGAACTATTCAACAAAAAGTTATAAGGTTTTAAGTAACAAATTTTTGATATATGGATTTCTTGAAGAAACTGTGGTCAAAATTAAGTTATTCTTAACGTAAATTGTTATAACTTTGTCAATTACTATCAAAACGCCTACCACTTTGTATCAAAAGAAAGGTGTAAAAGTGAACTACAAATTTTTAATAGTTTTGAGCAAGTATTTAGAGGGCTAGAGGGGGCACCAAACCACCACCTATACCGTCTAAAAAATTATTTTTTTAAAACAAAATGAGCTTATCTTTACAAAATTTGTAATTTTATTATTCAACAAACTGATTAAATTTGCTTCCAGACCATTACCAAATATGAGATGTGTATTTTTGAGTTAAGGGTGGATGGTGGTGTGATGGTAGTAACACAGCATATTATCAAAAATGACAAATTAACATAAATATCTTTATTTTTATTAAAATAAATCAATTTAATATAAAATTCAAAAATTATATTTCACTTTTTTACAACATATATTAATGGTATAAAGATTGACTTTGGGTAAGGGGCGTATGTCGCCCCTCCGTCCTTCGAACCTAAAAAAAATTTAAAAAGTGTTTTAATAGTTTTAATAAATTTAAACTGATACTATTTAAAATAATGGATATTAGTATATATTTTTTTTTTTTACCACATTACAAGATGCATCAAAGAATCTATACTTTTATAATACAGAGCATTATAACCGTTTCCCTCTTTAATCTAAAAAAAAAGTAAAACTAAATATTATTTTGAAAGAAAAATTGTAATTAATTTTTCTTGGCTTTTAGTTAATGATTAAAAATTTAAGTTTCAATAATGAAATTTAATAATCATTGTTAACGATAGACACGACGAGAACGTAAGCCAGAGCCGTCTATCATAAAGTTGCAAACCACATCATTTGCAATTTGGTCATTCCATGCCAAATCAGCATGACATGTCACTTTTTATTTTTGGTTCTCTAAGTTTTCACATTATTTTGATTTTTTTGTTGTTGTTGTCAATTAAACCTAAAATCATTAAAAATAAAGGTAATTAAAAAACTACTATTTAATCCAATATAGTGAAGAAATTATTTAATGTATCCAATATTTTGCATTAACACTTTAAAAAATTACACCATTATGTAATTTGAAAGACTATACATTAAATTTCATTTGGATTGTATATTGAATCTCCAAAAAAATTTATTCGATATTTACTAATACAACTTTTTAATACATGTGAAAACTAACAAAGGCATAAAAAAGTTTACATGTGCAGGCTACTGATTGAATATATCATACAAATAATTTATATGATATATTATATGCAAATTAAATTCTTTTCACCCCCCCCCCCTCCACTTCTCCCATATTTAAAGCGGAAAGATGAAATTTAGGTACCAAAAGTGCTACATAAAATAGGGTATCTGCTACTAAAAATAAATCGATGAAATTTGGCAGATGCAAAGAAAATATGTAAACTTAAGTTAATGAAAGGTTAGAAAAAAAAGTGAGCATATCTTCAAGATTTACTTAATGAACGAAGTACAACAAAGATTTTGTTATTAAAAAATCCAAATAAAATAATCTTTATTGTAATTCAAATATACAGATTAACAAAGTTTAATTCCTCTAGTTTCTGAAAAATATCTATGTTAATTTATAATTCAATAAAATAAAACAACAAAATATGATTTTTCATCACTGACGAAATACTAACTTCAAAAAGCGTGGCACAGAATTTTAGCACAAATATCGGTTCTATAAAACGCGGAATTCTACGTACCTAATTTAAGTTGTAGGAATTTTTCTTTACCTTAGGCAGGGTTGGATCATGGGTAGTTTTAGTATATCTGTAGACATACCCAAAAATACTAAAACAAAATTTAATTTTGAAAAAAAAAAGTTAATATAATATTTTAATAGTGCATATAAAAACACTTTTTTACTTAACTGTCAAAAAAATTAGATTAGGACTTTTATTATCAGATTTAAGTTTTATAAACACTAATTAAAGAAAAAAAATTCTTCTTTAGAGTTTTTGAAGTTCATATAAAAATACATTTCTTATCTGGAGGTCTAAGTAAAATAATGTTTAATTAGATGGATCAATGGATGTTCCCAATATTATTATATTAAACAATCAAAAATGTTTTTAAATTTTTATTTGATTTGTTAAAAAAGCAAGTTATTAATTTCTTTATTAATACCAGTTTTTAGACGTCCCCAATGTAGTACACCCTAAGTAAAATAAAAAGTAAAATCAAAATCTTTTGTTTTGCGATGATCAGGAGGTGAAATAAGTTTTAATAATTAATACGTGACAAAATACTCCAATGGACAACCCCAACATTATTTCTTTTCATGATTAATCTTTGTATTAAGTTTGATTTTCAATATTTAATTATTAAGTATTTTGTTTAATTTATATAAAACACTGTTGGATGTCCTTGAACACATATACCCTGAAATATATAAAGTTTATTGATGATATTTAAAATTTCACTTAATGTTAGATTTTAAAAAGGTTAGATTAAAAAGGCACTTAATTATGAATTTAAAAAATTAAACTAAAAAGTGAAAATACAAAATTAATCTCTTTGAAAGGTATATTACAAGAAAATATAATTTCTTGTAAAAATACGATATTTATCAGTTTTTTAGATTGCATAAATGTTGTTATTAGTCATGGATTATTTTATATTTTGTTAAAAAGTATTTCAGGTTTTTCTTGAGATATCATAAGTTCCAGAGGGCGTTGATATGATGGTGTTGAAGCAATCGATGGTCGCACTAAAAGTTTGTCCTCTTGTATTTTAAATCTGAATGAAAAAGCTACATATGCTCATTGCAACAGTCATAAGCTTAATTTAGCTATTTGTGTCTCGTGCAAAGTGCACTATGTCAAATATCTTTTGACAAACATGAAAGAGGTATAATACTTTTTAACCTTTTACCTACCAGACAACAAAAGTTAGAGGAGCATATTGAAAGTACTGTTCTGTTGGCTGGTAAAAAAAAGTTAAAAAGGTGTTTGCAGAACACCTTTTTAAAAAATTTTTAAAAATTTTCCTAACAAAAAAAAAGCAATAAGATTGCAGCTCTGAATATTTCTTTATTTAATTCAATATTGCATATTATATTTCAATATAAAAATATTTTGTTAAAATTTGTGTTATTTTATAATATATTTTTGTTACAATATAGTTATAAATCTTTACAATTTGTAAGTTTAATTTAATAATTGTAATAAGTAAATATAATTTTTAATAATTATTTTGTAAATTATGTGTAAATACATAACTCTACAATTGTAAAGTGCTGATTCTTATAATTATTATTATCCTTGTTGAGTTTAATTATGTGTATACTAAAACTAACCTGTTTGTATATTTTAGTATACATATTATTATATGAAGAATAAAGCCTTCTATGTTAGCTTAGAGTTAATTATAGACTATTAAATTCACTACACTACAATTTATTCTTCATATTTTAATGGATAAATATCTAAGACCGGAATAATTTAACAGCAATCCCAATTCTGCATCAGCTTCTAAAGAGTGGTCACACTGGTTTAGAACTTTTACAAACTTTTACAAACTTGCATTTTACAAATTTTTGACAAGGGGGAGGGGGAGGTCAAGAAAAATTGACGTCAACAACGTTACTTTTTTAAATATATTTCGTTACTTCGTTACTAGTCATGCATACTTACTTAGTTACTAGTCATGCATACTGGTCGAGAAAAAAGGTATCAAAACGAGACTATTACATACCAGGATCAGACGGCCTGCCACTTGCAATCGAAGTTACTCAGAAATAGAAGTGCTAGAAAAAGTTTAAAACCGTGCTACAAAAATCATTCCTGATATTCAGCCCACTGCTCGCCTGAATCTCAGGAATGATTTTTGTAGCACTGTTTTAAACTTTTCATGTTAGGTCTTCCGACACTTGAAGATAGAAGAATAAAATGTGATTTAATTCTGATGTTCAAGTTCATGCATGGATTTGATGAAATAAACTTTCACGTATTATTCAATCTTCCTTCGTCATCAAAGTATATTATGCTTGATCATAACCAAAGACTTGCTCAGCAAAGAGTATTCAATTGCATGTCAAGAGAGAAATTCTCCACGAACCGCGTTGTGTTGCAGTGGAATACCCTGCCGCAAATAGTAATTGACACGATTTCCATCAACATTTTCAAAAATCGACTAGATGAACATTTAAATTAGTTAAAAGAGAATTTTTAAACGAAAACTGGAAATAAACTCTCTCCACATATGTTTCCAGTGTTCCATTATGTTCTTAAAGTATGGTACTTGTGTCGCAGATGTGCACAAGTATCGTAAGACAGTTAGTATAGAGGTGCCTGATGCAGCACATCTTTGTTGGTAATTTAAACATAGCGAGCATTTATGATTTTTCAAAACTCTATAAATTTATTATGGATTGTTGTAAATATTTTAAATTATTGACTACTAAAATTAACTAAACTAAAATAAACTTGAAAAAAAAATAAAAATTAAGCATCGTTTGTAGCCTTGTGTTACATACTCACCCAACCCTAAGTATTTTAATGACATTTTCTATATTCTACTTTTTTTAAACCGTGTTGTGCTTTAAAAATACCTGACACATACAGAACTAAATGAGCACACGCGAGATGTTTACTCGTAACACTATTACTTTTTCAAAGTTTGTGTTAGTTGGCCTGATGTAAAACAAATAAAGATTTATGTAAGTACATAATCTACATTATATTATTCAAATGTTTATACCAGAATCGGCAACCTGCTGCTCGCTTTTATAGATTATAAACTTTGAACCTTCGGCCTTAAAAGATTGTCAACCCCTTGTTTATACAAGTTATCAAATGCATTATTTTGTTATACTAGACTCTATTAGAATTAGTTTGCATTCAATGCGGAAGTGGATTAGGTCTAAAGTTAAAGTAAGGAGGATTGGCACATTCACGTTTTGTGACTCTGCACTGTACATAAATTATGATAAAAATATTATAATAAATATTTAACATTATCTAGGAGCAGGTCAGTTGACAGGCAAGTTGGTTACTACCGTTATCCCAAAATACCTAAATTCTGACGTTATCCATGCAAAAACAGTGTATATATATATATATATATATATATATATATATATATATATATATATATATATATATATATATATATATATATATATATATATATATTTCATATCTTTCAGATTAATTATATATATATATATTTTAAGTTTGCAATTACTAATCGTAATATAACAACTTAAAAATATAAATTTGTTTTGTAAAAGAAGATCTTGAAGATCTTATCAAAAATTTCAATAGTTATAATTTCTTTATCATAGTAAGAATTTCGGAAAACATCGAGGAATACTCTCATCCATCAAAGTTTTAATGTTTCTATTTGTTCTTTTAAGTTCTATAATTAGAACGATTTTTTTATTATTGGCATAATATCGACTTGCAGTTCTTCGATAAGTTGATCACTTTTACTCTTATTCACTTTTTGTTCAGAGCAAGTCTTTGTAACTTTAAATGGCTATATATATTTAAAAAATGTTTATAAGTTAAAAGTTGAACTAAGTTTTTTTGACTAAAAGGTCTTATCATCAAGAACCGCTTTACATTATCATACATATGTATATATATATATATATATATATATATATATATATATATATATATATATATATATATATATATATATATATATATATATATATATATATATATATATATATATACATATATAAAAATAAAAATATTTACAAAATTTTTACGTTAAATTGTTACATAATAATTGTATTAAAAATGTAAGATAACAATTATACAAACATATATTGTTACTTTTCTTATATTACCACGTTTATTGCTAACGCAATGTTTGAAAAATATATTTAAGTATTCTAAAAAATAAGAGTTTATATAAGAAGCTAGCAGTGAACAAATTTAGAATAAATCAGTAAGTAAATTTTTATACTTTTAAATACTCTTTTTAATTTTTTTTTAAAAGTTTTCAAAGTCAATAATATTTTGATTAAGTAACAAAAACTTATTCTAGATATGAGGTGCACGGTTAGTAATTTTAAATTGATCAAGCTTAGCTTTGCATTAAGGCTCTAAAAGGGTACTATTTGTGCGCAACAGGTATTTATACTCTGGCTTTTGTTTATAAAGAATATAGAAAATTGAAAGAGTTTTTTGCATTTGGTTATTATACATAAGACTTTGAACATTATATATATTTAGTTCAAACAATGTTAGTTAAGACATCTGTTCAAAAAGAGACTTTGTGTGTTCTTTTTTATTTTTAAAATTAACTACTCCTATACCATGCTTCTGTTTACGATAGAGAGATTCTAGTTTGCTAAAGAAAACTTCGTTTTACTTGAGTTAATAGAAAGTTTATTTGCCCTAAACTATCCAGAAATTTTTTCTAATTCTTGATTCATTTCTACGCACAGTTCGTTTATAATTTTTCCGGAGATAAAAAGTTGCTATCATCAGCAAACATTATAGTTGAAATTCTTTTTGATTCCCGATAGAGATCGTTAACATAGATTAAAAAAAGCAAAGGCCCTAGTATTGAACCCTGAGGAACACTTAATATAGAAGGATTAGAGAGTTTATTATCTTCACAGTATATAGATTGCACACGTTTATTTAAGTAGCTTTCTATCCATTTGTTCGTTCTACCCCTTATGCCATACATGTTAAGCTTTGATAATAATATTTTGTGGTCGACTGTATCAAAAGCCTTAGAGAGATCTATGAATACTCCTAATGTAACTTCTCCGTTTGTAGAAGAGTTTTTTATTTCATCAACTAGGTGAAGGATTGCATGTTCAGTTGATGCATTTTTTTGAAAACCGAATTGCTTGCAGTAAATAAAATTATTTTCTTTAAAAAAAGTATACACTCTATTGTGCATAATTCTCTCAAGTACCTTAGAGAATGTAGAAAGTATTAATGTTGGTCTGTAATTGTCTATTTCACTTGTATCTCCTGATTTAAAAATAGGTTTTACTTTCGCAGTTTTCAGTTTTTCAGGAAAGATACCTTCCTTTAAGAAGTGTTTAAATATTTTAAATAAAGGAACTTTAAGCTCGTTTTGGCAGTTAATTACTATGTTGCTATTAATATGGTCAATTCCGGTTGTTTTATTTCTTTTTAGGCTTTTAAAAGCATTTTCAAATTCTAACATGGTTAGTTTTTTTATCTCTGAAAATTTGACAAGTTGTTGTCATGGGGGAGGGGAGGTAAAAATTGCCAAAAAATTGTTGACGTAATTAATGGAAAGCCCTAAATCGATTGAGCTTGGAATTGTGTTTGGGTAATATTGTTTAATAATTTTGAAATTATTTATCATTTTAAAATATCATATTGCATCACCTCTATATCGCCTTTCTTCTAATGTTGTTAAACCAATAAATTAATAAATAAAATAAAGAGATCCATTTTAGTTAAATGTTGTATAATCATATACAGGAACTTTTGGCGTTGCTGATAATTTCCTAATTACCATCAACTTGTATTTCGCATAATTCAGCTTCTTTTTTCATTTTTTTGACCAATCAACAATTTTGTTCAAATCTTTTTGTAGCATCACTCGATCGTTCAAACTTTTGATAATTCCTATTAGCTTACAGTCGTCTGCAAAAAGTTTGATATAGTGTGTCATCGCATCTGGGAGGTCCTTGATAAATATAATGAAAAGCCAATACAGAGCCTTGAGGGACACCACTTTTTACCTCTTTCCATTTTGACAAGTTTGAACTTATGACTACTATCTATCTTCGACCTGTCAAGATTTTAGCCAAGCAAGCAACTGATCTTTAAAACCATACGCACTGAGTTTAAGTAGAAGAGAGTCATAATGGACAAGATCAAAGGCTTTGGCAAAATCGAAGAATATAACATTTGCTACATTACCTTCATTTAGTACTTGTGAGACAATGTCAATCAATTCTATTAAATTCGTTGAGCATGATTTTTTGGGTTAAAGTTTAGCCGAGCTGAGTGTTTTTAACCAGAGCTTGTATTTAAGTTTAGTTATTTTTCTCAAATCGTTGGTAAATAATTTAGGTTGGATCTTTGTTCGTTCTTTGAACATAGGAATATGTAGTTTAATCAGATTTAAGTAAGCATGGCAAAACTTTGAGTCCATTTGCTCAATGTTTAGATCTTTGTAAAAATTTGACCAGTTGATTAAATCAAGATTTTAAGTGATTTTTTTGTAATTACCTCGTCTATAGTTCGGTCTTTTGGTTTGCGTTATAGTTTTATGAGTATATGTGCTGATATTATAGTTCCAGGTCAGAGTTGAGTGAAGATGGTTAAGATTGAAAGAGCTCAGAGGTAGACCAATACTAGTTGAAAATGTTTTTGTTGGATTTTCAGTGATGACAAGTTCTAGAGTGTTGCTTGCAAAAGTTGGTTCGTGCACGTGTTGCACTAGGAAGTTGTTGTTCATAACATCGATGAATTCACGACTTGCAAGTTTATCTCTGTGTATACACAGACCACCAAGATGAGTTCATTTAATGACTGGATGATTGAAGTCCCTCATAATCAGTAGATCTATTTATGTTTTTTTTTAACTAGATTGATGGCTGTTTTAATAGAATTATTGATATTAAGAGTAGTAGATGCGTTCGAAGGTCGGTAAATACATCCAACAAGGATTTGTTCTTGTCCAATAGATACTTGAACACAAATCTGTTCGCAGTCCTGATTTTCATTTACGTTTTTGATTTTGATGGTTTTAATATTATCTATGACATAAACAGCAACGCCACCTCCTCTGGTTTCTCTGTTCTTGTGGAATAATGGATAGTTTGGTATTAATGTATTCGAATCAATATTAAACCATGTTTCCGTATTTGAAATAATATGTGGAGAGTTTGTGACTGTTGCAAGAGATATGAGTTCATCCATTTTGTTAACAACAGAAGTGGCATTCGTGTAAAAACATTTTAAGCTGAAGAATGAGTCTATATTGTTTTTATAGTTAAAGTCAAGTTTTATATAATTGCAATTGAGTTTCGGTAGAGTAATTTCTAAGTTTGGTGACAAGATTTCACTTACTTCTTCATTATTATTCATTCTGAAAATTTGATTGACTGTGTTTTTTTGGAATGTTGTTTGAAAAATAAAAAGGTTTTCTTCCATTGTTTATTTCACAACGTCTACCCATGCTGTCATGGTATTTCATGTTAGAATTTAGTTCATTTGTTTTTTCTTCTGCTTCTTTTCTGCTGCTCGCTGAACGCGAGTTTTATTAGGGTTTACATAAACGTCTTTAAAATTTTCATTCTCTCTCAGCTTACGTACATTCAATAGCGCTAGTTTGACTGATTCTTTATCTTTTAGTTTAACTATGACCATTTTTGTTGTACTTCTTTCTGGGTCAGACATTATTCGAGATGATTTTGGGTTTAAGGTATCATTTACTTGTAGTACAATTAGTATTTCTTTTTCTAATTGATTATCTTTGTTCTCGATTTCTTCTACTGACCCCTAAGATGGTTCAATATTGCTTAGAACAATATTTTTTTAATGAGTTTGCTTCCTCTAGTTCTTGTCTCATCTCAGTAATCATTATTATCTCTTCCTTAGTCTTCTTATTGAACAAACAGGTAAATGTGGCTAACGGTTGTATAGTTTGAGGGGTGGAATTTCTAGAATTAGATATCACTTTTTTCGTTTCTATTGCTTCCTTTTCAAAGTTCTGTATTTTATTCGTTAGTTGGTAAACTGTTTAGTTTTTCTTTTGATCAAATCTTACTCGGGTTGACATGCTGATATTCTGTTCTTGTTGTAACTTAACTGTTATAGCTAATAATCTAAACTAATCGTGGTGCTGTCTTGTTGAGGTTTTATGATTAACAAACCAATTAGATCTTCCATTGATATTACTTTGAACTTGTTTAGGAGAGCTACCACCGTGAAAAACAGTGGATTATATCCCGAACAAGAATTATTATAATTAATTGGTTAACGGCTTATTACACAGTGACTAAAAAGTTTCAGTATGTGTTTTTTTCCGTGTTATTATAATATAATTATAGTGATAATATAAATGCTTTCTCACCTGTAATGAACCAGCAGCATAAAACCGACATACAATTGACAGTTGTTGTACTGGTGAAATACAATTGACAGTTGTTGTACTAGTGAAAAAAAAAAAAAAAAAAATTCACTCACGAATTGATTAAATTGACAAAAATTCTAAGTAACTTTTTATCTCATATTATACAAAATGATAATGGCGATTTGTCTTTTTATTTCAAGTTTTCTTGAAATAAAAAGACAAATCAATCAACGTGTAAACCTAGGCAATAACCAACTTGAATGGGAAAATTTTTACTATACTTAGAGATCTTTAAAAATTGATTTAACTACATTCCTTAATAAATATATCCCATTTGCCATAAATCTAGCTTTATGACAAGCAGTAAGTTGATGAAGGTAGAAATTTGGTACTTTGTTACCCAAATAGAAAGAGTCGAGTTCACATAATCTTATATAGTTTGTTCTTATCTTGGAAAAGATTTTCAGGATTTGTCATTACCCTGTGCAACCTGATGCATGTAAGAATTGTTTTTAAAAATGTTGAAATTAAATCTGTCTAATGAGTAAATATCTTCATTGCATACCTGAAAATTTTCAGACAAATTCTTTTTAAAATTTGAAAATAGTTGTTTTTTATGAGCCTTTGTCTTTCCTGTTAGCACTAAATGACTGATGATCTTTCATATATGTGTCGACGACATAAAAGCAACATAATGTGCTTCCCGACAATATACCTACTTATAAGTTCGATTCCTCTATTATGTGCACCAGTTTGAAGCAGTTGTGTCAGTACAAACAGCAAAAATTTTATTTTCAATTTCAAAATCTACTAGTACCTTTTTTATTTGTTTTGCTTGGTCTTTGCCTTTAAATGAATTTGATTGGAACACTCTTAGTAGAATATCACAAATATTGTCATCCTCAGGAGCCGTCACACTTATTGCAATATGAAATACACACACTTATTGATGGTATGAAATCTTTTTCTGTGGGTTCCTGATTTTGACAAAACAATATCTTCCAAATAGAATTGAGGAAAGAATTACTGTATGACCCCTAACACCCAGATGCAATCTTGTAGAAACTTCACTTGTCGCTTTTGATAATCCGTCCCCTGATATTGATAGATGCAGCTCATCAGATCCTTTTTTTTCTTTTTTGTTAATGGCACAGTGAAATTTTTATCTTCTTCACTAGATTCATCAAAAATTGAATCATCAGATAAATTTGACTCAAAATTTATTGATTCTGTATCAGAAGCAGAGAAAATATGATTTTCAAATAAATTTTTTATTCTCTATGAGTATTTCAAGTTTTTTTGTCTAACTCATACCTACGTTCAATTCTCTTTTGGTAGATCACGTCAATATCCTCAGTTACATACATTTTTCGAGTTGATTTTTAGCCGGTTAAGAAATCAATGTCCTCTTTAATGGCATCAGGTGATCTGTTGCGATCAGTTGATTTTTGTTACAATATTTTTGCAGCCTATGTCAAAAAGTTCATTTTAAGCTTTTTTATAGTCGGTTTCTTCTAGATTTTCTTTTGAAGAGAAGTTCAATCTAATATGAAAAAAAAAGACACAATTTACACATTTACAACTTTAAAAGAGGTTGATAGATAAAATAAAATAAAAAAAAACAATTTATTGTAAATATATTAAGAAAATCTTACTTTTTAAGATTTATTTGCTTTCTTCATTTTTTGTTGAACTTTATAATCTTATCTCTAATGGTCTAATTTTTCATCAAGATGCCTTTTTGAAAACCCGCTCTGCACCAGATATTTACTACTTCTTTGACAAGACAATCTTTAATACCTGTCTCACATTTTGCACCAGGGAGTTAAGATTTAGCTGATACCCTCTTTTCTCCATGAAGAAACTAATATTTGATTTTGTTGACATATACCTTAATTACTTTGAAGAAATAATATGGTAATATTTTCTTAAAATGTCTCCATTTGTAGGCAACTGGTATTTGGGAAGCTCTAAAATGGGTCTTTTAAAAAGATACAACGGTCTCCTTGGGTAATTAAATATATAAATTTATAAAGTCTGCATTATACCAAACATATCTTGAAATTCTAACATTCTCTATTAAATTATTTATATTTTCTTAAAGATTTTGATCTTTAATTCCAATTAAAATTGATATTGGCAAGTGATCACTAGCTTTGAAATAGCTATATGATCAATGTAAGATGAATTTGGATATGTAAAATGTCGATATGTGACTGCGGGACCAGAACTTTTAGTTACGTCAACTAATTCTAATTCATCTGATTCAATAAATTCCGATAAAACCGTAGAAAAATTGTTTCTCTTGGGGCTAGATTACTGTAGTAGATTGTATATTTCGTTGGGAAATGATTGGAAGTTTACAAGTATAATTACTTCGTCACTACCCTTATGACACTTCATAATTCCTTTAAGTATGTCTAATTGATTTGAGTATATTTTTAATGACGTTTGATTGTTTCGTGACAAGGTTAGGTATGAGCCAATTACGTTAGTATAATTTTTTTTTAATTTTATTGCAAATATATTATCATCTTCGTAAAGAGATACGGTGTTTTGAAGGTCGATCGTGTTCGTGTTTATTTGCCTGGCTGAAAAATAATAAATTGGAGTTTTTATCAGAACTTTTAACTTTGGAATACTTGAGTTTTGATACCCAATGTTTGCACAGAAATGTTATATCATAAGAGATTACTAAAGTCTCGGTATATTTAATATTTGATTTAAGTCCCTATCAGTTAAAAGTACACAAGCTGAACGTTTTTGGAAGTTTTCTTTATTCAATGTGGTATTTAAAGCCATTTTGATTATTAAATTATATCTGATTCACGTTAGATTCTAAATCTTGGTCAACGTTTAAATATTTTTGCATTTCTTCCATAACGGTTCAATAATTATATTATTATCCCATATAGAATGGTTGAATATTTCATCATTTTCTGAATTATTAACAGAAACTCTGTATGATCTATAATACTCAATTTCTCTATTTAAGGTAATTGATATAAGCGTGATGCCTAATTTCGCTTCCATTGGCAGTTTAAGATCGTTTTCGTTGATTTGGTTGCTTACGCCACCTATAAAAACTTCAAACCTACGGATAATTCTATTACCGGCAATAATATTTTTAACCGGATCTTTTGTTCCAAATATAGGCTTTTAATCGCGATATATTTTACACGGAAACAAAATATTAGTTCACGCTTATCGAAAAAAAAAAGTTTTGAGAATCTGTAATAAATCAACTCCTAAATTACAAAATGATATCTCTTTCGGATAAAGAAAAGTGGTCAGGTATATATGACTTGAACTTTAGGGAACGTATCTTAATATGTATATTCTAATATTTTCCAAATAAAGTGATTATATTGTCATTGATTTTTTTTCTAAAATTCTTGTTAATTTTTGCCAATTTTTGAATTAACAAAAAAAAAACAAAAAAAAAACAAACTTATGAGCAAATTGTAGTCTAATGTTTTGCAAAAAAACTAATGCAATTGATCATCCTATTACGAATTTTATTTATAGATTTTTTATTATTTCAGAAAAATAAAAATAAAGAAAAAGAACACCCTTTCTTTTTGTACTTTTGTTAACAACTGCAAAAAGAAAAGTACAAATAGATTTTTCCTCAAAGTGCCACGCAGTTTGTTTATGGTAAAAAAATAACTGCAACACTGTCTGATGTTGCATTTAATATATTTAATATAGAAACTACAACATTTGTTTAAGAGAATCTTAAAGAGAACAAAATAAATGAAAATCTGAATAAATAAAAGCCATATGATCAACGGTGCTACATATATGGCTTCATTTTCATACAATTTAATTAAACAATGTTTTACACAAGTTTGATTAATAAATTTATTAGTTAAAATGTATTATTGTTTACATTGATTTTAAAATCCTGGCCTTATTCTAGACACTTTTTCAAGCAATAAAGAAAACAAAAAGTAATAAAATTCTACATATGTAGATATTGGTAAAAAATCAGTATATGTATGTACTTAAGTAACACATTTTATGGGAGACTGATTAAAGTAATTATGAAATTATTAGTTTTTTCAATTCTTTACACTTCTGCAGAAGTATAAAGAATTAAAAATACTATTAATTTGAAAATACCAAAATTGTGTAAGTTTAAATCAATTGGAAAAACTTGAATTTGTGGGAATTTGCATAAATGCAAGCTAGCATAAGTGTGTTGAGAGAATTTGAAAACACTAGCAAAAGTACAAACTTGCATAAGTGCGAGTTATCATATTTTCTAACTACAAACCGTTATAAAAAAAGTAAAGTATATACAACAACTGTTAGGTTGGGATTTTCTACTCACAGAAAATTGGGCACTGTTTCAATTGCCTACCCCTATCATTTAATGATTGATTTTGATAGAGAATTTCATGCTGATTAAAAATCATATAAAAACATTGACCTGAAAATTTAAGGAAAATACTCTAATTTGATGAATGCCATTTTAATTATACTCAAATAAGATTAGGTTCTTAATTTAAAAACAGCCCAGTTTTTATTAACACTTTAAAGAAAAACTACTTGCAGCAAAACCCAGTAGTTTCTAATTGGTTCCGACCCAAACCCTAACCCTGATCCTAACCATGTACATTTAATTGCACCAATCCCTATTTGTCAGTCGATGTATGTACATTTAATCGCATCAATCCCTATTTGTTAGTCGATGTATGTACATCTAAAAAGCTGTCTTGAAGATTTTTTATTAAAAAATATATATATACTCATTATAATATTTAACTGAATTTAAATAAATTTCAATAATGGCGACAATAAAAACCAGGTTGCATAATTAAAAAAAAAAAAGATTTTTTAAACGATTGATTTCTAAATAAAAACTGATTAAAAGACGTTTCTAAAAAGATGAATTATCTAGTGTTTTTAGTAAAAAATTTTAAACTTTAACATCAAGTTAGAGTACTTTCCTGAAATTTTCAGGTCTATGTTTTTATACAGCTTTTAATCAGCATAAAATTCTCAATCATAATCATAAAATATTAGGGGTAGGAAACTGAAACAGTGCCGAAAAATGTACATATATAAAATAATTAATTTTGATTGGAAAGGCTGTATTTTCATTTTTTAATGTTTCTTTATTATTCAGATTTTTTCACCAGCTTTTCACTTGTGAACATTTGTACAAATACTAGTGTTTGAAAATTCTTTTGGAAAGCTTATGCTAGTTTGCAGTTATGTAGATTTACAATAAATATAAATTCAATACATATAAAAATTTGGATTTATGAAGGTTTGCGCTTACAACATTTGAACTTATGAAGGGTTGCATTTATGAAATTTGTCTATAAGCAGTAAGAAGTGACCAGGGTTGAAATTTGACCCGGCAAGGGCTAGGGCTGCATAGACATTTATACATCCTAAAGTATATTTTTTAATTCAAAATTCATGTTATATTTTGTATATATATGTATATATAAGCATCATTATGATCAACATGATCATCATCATTGTCATCATCATCATTGTCATCATCATCGTCATCATCAACATCATCATCATCATCATCATCATCATCATCATCATCATCATCATCATCATCATCATCATCATCATCATCATCATCATCATCATTATCATCATAATCATCATCATTATCATCATCATCATCAGACTTTAGCCTTCCTTATTTATGCTGTTTCTCTAATATAAATAATCTAGAGCATTTTATTTGCTTAACTAAAGCTCATTTATACAATATGTAAGGCACTCTTTTTTTTTTTTTTTTTTTAACATCTTCGCTTCCAACAAGGCTGCAAGCAGCCACTAATTAAAGTTGGAAGTTACTGTAAGAGAAAAGATGAAGATTGTAGAGCAAGATAACAATTGACGGATGATTTAAAAGATTGCAAATTATATGAATCAGGAAAGTAAGATGAAGGAAGCGAATTCCAAAGAACTGATGTTCGAGGAAAAAAACTAGACAAATAAGCGTTTTTGGAGCACTTAGGAACAGTCACAGAAAAAGGATGACACTTAATTGAATGACAAGCAACACGAGAATGAATTTTAGTAGATGGCACAAGAGACGCTAGCTCTTTAGAGCAGTGCCCATTATAGTATTTGTAGAAAAGAGAAAGAGAAGCAACATTACGACGATGTGATAATGGTTGAAGGTTGGCTGCAAGAGCAGGTCCAACTATGTTTACAATGCGTTTTTGCACCTTGTCTAAAAGAGAAAGTGCATCATTAGAAGATCCGCCCCAGATATGGCAAAAGTATTCCATACAAGGCCGGATTTGAGATTTATAGAGATAGAGAATAGAATCCAGAGTAAGAAAGTGGCGAGCTCGATAAAGAGATGCAACCTTAGCAGATGCTAATTTTGCAACCGATTTGATATATGGTTTCCAAGAAAGATTGGAAGTAAAAGTTAATCCTAGAAGATGAAGAGTAGGTGACTCATCGAGTACATCACCGTTCATAAATATAGGAAGATCTAAATTATTGCGATAACGATTGGCTGAAAAAAATTGAGTTTTATCTGAATTAAAGTTCACCAGCCACTGTGAGCCCCATGCTGTAGCAGAAGTGAGATCCTTTTCAAGCTCAAATGCCCCCTCCAAGCAATCAGAGGGTGTTGGTTTCTTATCACGACAAGAATAAATGGTAGTATCATCAGCAAACAATGCCACTTTAGATGTGAGAATATCTGGAAGATCGTTAATGTAAATTAAAAAGAGTATAGGGCCAAGGATAGAACCTTGAGGAACCCCTGAAGTTACAGAATAAGAAGAAGAGTGCTGTCCATCGAGGACAACTTTTATGCTATGATTGGAAAGGAAGGATTCAATGATCTTAAAGATGTTGCCGGATACACCATAAGAAGAAAGCTTATGGAGAAGACCAGCATGCCAAACTTTATCAAACGCTTTTGAAATGTCAAGAGCGATGGCCTTAACCTCTCCACCTTCATCTAATGCACGATAAAACCTGTCAGTTATTACTGTTAGCAAATCAGCTGTAGAACGAGAAGATCGAAATCCATATTGATGGTCAGAAAGTAAGTTATTAGATTCAAGATGAGAAATTAAGTGTTTGTTAATTAAAGATTCAAAAACCTTGCTTATGATAGGAAGAAGACTTATGGGACGGTAGTTAGACAAATCAGATCGCTCCCCAGAATTTTTGAAGGTAGGGATAACAGATGCGGCTTTCCAGCAGGCTGGAAAGCAAGACTCTGATAAGCACTTGTTGAATATTTTTGAGAGTATAGACGACAGCTCCAGAAAACACTTCTGCAAAACAATAACAGGTATGTTGTCTGGGCCACAAGCTGTAGAAGAGTCTAGGCAGGAAATCACTTTAGATACAGATGCTGGAGTGATATAAATGTCAAGCAATGGATCAACCTGTTTGTTGGCAATATCAGGTAGAACGCAATTAGTGGAATCAAGAGATGATATTGATGAAAATTTTTTAGCAAACAGTTCGGCTTTGTCTTTAGGTGAGGTGACAAAGTCTGAACCATACAAGAGAGGTGGAATTATAGATTTGCCCTTATTATTGATATTATTAAAGATTCTCCAGAAGTCAGGAGAGCCTAATTTTTGAGATGAGATACGAGATTTCATGACCTGAGAATAGCGGGTTTTTGCGTTAGACAAAACCTTTTTACAGTTGTTTCTAGCAGTAATAAACAGAAGTCTGTTTTCTGGAGAATTGATTTGCTGATAAATATGGAAGTAACGGTTTCGATTGGCAATCGCAGCAGCACAGTGTGAGGAAAACCATGGAGGAGAGTGAGGCTTGACCTGGAATTGTCGAGAGGGAATAAAAGATTCAATGCCAGCCTGAATCCACGAAGTTATGTAAGAAGCACATTTGTCGACAGGAAGTTGAAAGATTTCTACCCAAGGGCCATCACGAAAAAAATCACAGAAAGAATCCCAGTCAGCTTTACTGTAGTTGTAAGAGGTTCGATAATAGGGGTATTCAGGTGATGAAGAAGAATGAGATATTAGTTTTAAAGAGATCAAACTGTGATCAGAAGCACCTAAGGGTGAATGTGGAGAAACTAAGCACTGACTAGGATCAGAAACAAGACATAAGTCGAGTAGAGAAGGTAAATGATTAGGGTTGTCAGGATAGCGAGTTGGAAAGTTGACTATTTGAGTTAGGGATTGAGAAAGGCAAAAGTTGCGGGCTTTAATGCCTGCAGAGTCACTGACACTAGAGCCAAGCCATTCAGAGTGGTGAGCATTAAAGTCACCGACAACAACTATATTAGCTGATGGATAAAGAGAGGGCTTGGTCAATATGATAGAGGGCTTGGTCAATATGATCAGAAATAACGTCAAAAAGAGTACAGTCTTGAGATGAAGGAGAGCGATATAGAACAAAGAGAAAGGCAATAGAGTGAAGTGGTGCTAAACGAAAGCACATGAAAGAATAGTCTGTGGATTCAAACCTTGTTTCACGACAAACAGGTGAATTCTTACGAATGTAAATGCCCAGGCCAAGCATGTGACTATTGGAGTCTTTATGAATCAGAGGAAGATAACCATCAGCACTAAGATCACAAGATGAGACAGCCGAACTCAAATTAGTCTCACAAAGAGCAATTAGGTCTGGTGAACTTTGCAAGAGATAAGACTCAACAGAAGAAAAGTTACTTCGAAGACCACGAATATTAGTGAATGATAGGTTTAGAGAACTTGGTGATGATGATGGTTTTTTGTGTTTTATAGTTTTTGGTACTTTATTCATTTTTAAATTAGATTCAAGAACTTGACTCAAAGCATAGATAGTACTCAGAACACTGTTTAATTGCCCAAGCAATTGCCTCATTACTACTAATAAACCCTAAGCCGTAACAAAGGGCTCCAAATGTGGCCTCCGCAATGCACACCAAAAGTACAAACAGGGACACCATCCATGCGCAACATGGCACTGTTAATACTTTGATATTTTTTAGCTGTTGATGGAATCAGCCTCTCTGAGAGCTACCACAGAGTTCGGGAAACCTGACTACCAGCCGGCCTCAGAACCATAAAACTGAGTTTTAGAGCTGTACTCTCATAAGGAGATAATAGAATGAGTTGCCTAGTCATAAAAACAGTGACACAACTCTCTTCAAGTTATCTTAATTCTACCTTTACCATTTAATCCTGAAGCTGCTACCTCTCTACATGCTGATACCTAAATCACTTTAATCTTCTCTAACAATCGTTCCATACAATGTTTTTTTATAATCTATAATAACTCTTACCCAACTTTATGTTTTCCTTTTATATACAACTTAAGTCTTCAGTTAACTATTTAAGTCTTACTTAAATAGTTAACTGAAGACTTAAGTTGTATATAACTTTTTAAGTCTTCAGTTAACTATTTCCTAGCTTTTTAATCCTATCCTCTATTTTTAAATAACTCAAAACTTAATAGGTGTTGCTTGCAACCTTGTTGGAAGTAAATGAGAGTTTAAAAATGTATAAATGTTTGCCAGTATTTAATAAATAGTAAATGTAAGTATAAAATTATAATATAAAAAGTATTATAAATTTTTTTTAAGCTCCGGCTATTAACTTCTGGTAAATCTTGTAATTTTGCCTGGGCTGGGTTTGCAAAAAGTCTTATTTTTATCCGGAACCCTGGTCACTTCCTAATAAACAGCTGTCAACTATTTTGATGTAGGATGTCATCAACAATGTTTCCTACACACTTAAATCTGCATATAAGATCAAATATAAGATATATATATATATATATATATATATATATATATATATATATATATATATATATATATATTTATATATACTGATCTTATATTTGGGCAGGTGCAGTGCTTTAACCATGATTATGTCAACAATCATAAGTGCAAACTGGCATAACTGCATATGTGCAAATTGGCATAAATGCACCAAAAGAATATGCAAACATTAGTATAAGTGCAAATTGGCATAAGTGCGCCAAACAAATATGCAAACATTGGCATAAGTGCAAACTAGCATAAGTACGAAGCAGTTGCAAAAACTGGCACAAGTGCAAACTGGCAAAAGTGTGAATTGGGATAAATGCACCGAACAGATTTGAAAACATTGGCATAAATGGGAACTGGCATAATTCCACCAAATAAAGTTAAAAACATTACCTTAAGTGCAAATTGGAATATCACACTTATGCCAATTCGTACTTATTCCAGTTTTCACTTATGTCAATGTTTTCAAATTTATTCGGCACACTTTTGCCATTTTTGCATTTATACCAATTTGCAATTATGTCAGTTTTTGTAATTGCTTCACACTTATGCCAGTTCGCACTTGTGCCAGGTTTTGAAAATGCACTTATGCCAGTTTGCACTTATGCTAGTTCTCACTTATAAAATTTGCGTTTATTTAGTCATCCCCATCACGAATGCATAAAATAAAATCTAAATAAATTTAGAAGTTTTCCACTAGAAAACAATACCTAGGTAACCAGCCATAATCGCATAATACAATTTTAATGACCAAAGTTCACTTAAAATCATTATATAGTGTTTATAGCACATTTAAAATTGACTGATCCTTAATTGATTAATCCTCAATTGTGGATTGCATAATTGGTTTATATAAAAAATTTGTATTAAAAAAAATGTGAAATTCAAAATTTTAATTTTTTTCACAATTACCATTCAAAAATTAAACACATAATAGACATGAAAGATTAAAATAATTCTAAATTTAGGCTGAAACACCAAACTAATGAAGAAGTTTTAACTGCAAATGTCTTAAATTCAACTGTTTAAAATTATTTTAATTGTTAATCAGTTTTGTTTTTTTACAGTTTTCATTCTTGAAACGTTACCTTTGCAAATATGGGGTGTCTTTGCCATCCTTTTTGAGAATTAGCTTAGAGAATGTTTAAAAAAAGTTGATCAGATCTAGTTGCTTTGCTGAAGTCTGAAGCTAGCTTGACTCCCCTTTCAGCACAGTCATTAATAACATTAACAGCTGCTGCATTCTCTGAACTGGCTATGTAAGGAGCAGATCTGTCCACCTCTGTCCCACTCCTCAACAGGCAGTTCATGAAAGCTGGTGTTTAAAGACAATGAATTATTAACCAAGAGTCAATTTCAGTAAGCTTGCACAGTCGAGTAGAATGATTAATGGGTGTTGGAAACTGTGGCTTGCCCCATCTTTTTTCAAATTAATTCAATGGAGCGAACAGATTGTTCACTGGTTTGAGCGTAAGCAAAGCATCTACTAAAGCTTGTCTTTCTGGTACTGAAAGACAAGCTTTAGTAGACACTTTTTCACTGAACAGTGCAAAAAAGATCAATTCAGCATGATACCAAAGATGAATCCTTGTTTTTAGCTTTATATTGCAGTAATTGCTTGTAAAGCTACAGGTTATTCCATAGTGCATCTGTGGTCTTGCTGCTTGTGAGCCACTACACTGCATACACAGTGTCATCATAGTAGTCATCTGGACTAAAAATGGGTGAATAGTGTTTCATTAAACCAATATTTTATGAAAACACTATTCACCGTTGTTTCAATAAGGTTAACTGTAGTTTATTTTTATGTTTACGGCAATGTAAGCTGCAGACAAGTTACTAGTGTTTGATCTTGTTGTGTCATATGTCATGTTAACAATGCAATCATTACAATGCTACTTGATCATCGGTTTCATTGTTAGCTCAGCAACAATTTCTCCAACTTTTTTATCCGTCCCCTTGGTGTAACTTGGAGTTATTAAAAGTCATTTTCAGATGCAGAATTATTGGATTTTTCAGTGGTATCAGTGCTGCTTCCATTGTTCACAGTTTCATACAGCAGAATCATTAATGATTATGCAATATTTCTTGCATGTTTCAAGTCTGCTGTATCTTGAGTGTTGTGTCTGTATATTTTCATGGTAAGAGTATTGTCAAAAGCTCTAAACCTGGAAGCTCTGTCTCCTTTCATGGACTTGTCATGGAATGTCAGATCCTCAGCATTTTTTATAAGACTTTTCACATTTGGTGACCAAAGTTGGAAAATTGATGCCAATATGGACTGCATTTTTTCCAGTTTATTCTGAGTGGCTGGGTGTCACAGTGGCTTTTATCAATTGAACTAATTTGTTCTCATCAAGAAGCTTCACAATCTTCTTGCATGCTCTGTGCTCTGTCACCATTGGAATGTTGGCTTTATAAAAAGTAATAATTTGTTGCATTACTATCTTTGCTACCGTTAATTGAGATAATGCACCAAGAGATCCAGGTCAGTGACTTTGCAATGGCATATTGTAGTGGTACATCATGCATCTCAAAACTTGTAAGTAAGTTGGATCTCTGCAACCAATGGTTGTTGCATTATCAAAGCAGATTACTGGTTAAATGTCAAGCATCTCAGCAGCCTGACAAGTGGTCATATGCAGGAGCATTCAGTGGACAAGACATTAGTGAAGTAGTATCAGTCAGTTTGTCTATAGTTGTTGATTCACAGGATGCATTTGTTTTACTCCCGACAAGCCCATATACATATATATATATATATATATATATATATATATATATATATATATATATATATATATATATATATATACAGACATTTTTTAATTCAAAGAAAAACTATCCTTTTTAGTTCCAGTAATATCCTTAATTTTCCTTATTGTATATTTTTCTTAAATAGCGTTGGTGTTTGATCCAATTGAAGAACTAATTGCAATCTATTAATAAACTATGAAATATTAATATAATTAAATTAATATTTATATTTGTATCTAATAATACACTATGAAGCATAAAATATAAATTAATTTAAGTTAATGTTTAAACTGTTATTTAGATTTTTTCTACAATTTTTAGCATTCATGTTATTCATAAATTAACGATGACAATCTATTAATGACATGCTAAAATACCCAATTAGAGTTTATATCACTTTTAGACAACTATAATTTGTGATTCTTGTTAAAAGTCAGACAAATATTATAGATAACCTTTAGACTTATAGTTTCTTTGAGAATAATTTGAGACTCAGCAGTGATATTTATTAAGTCTTAAATCTGAGATTCAGAAAGATGATGGTGGTTTTACTCATACAATTTTTATGAGTGTGCAGACCTAAACCATAGACAATGCTATAAAATTACCTTAACACTAATTTTAAATTATTTAAAATTAGTGTTAAGGTAATTTTATAATATTATAAGTCATTGCTTAGAAATAAAATGCTTATATCCGGAATTGTTGCAAAAAAGTTTTTTGCATTAGTGCAGTGTAACTTATTCCAAATGTGATGCAAATCTTTTCTAATGCTTTTGGAGCAAAAAAAGATTATCATCAAGTTTTATATATATTTATAAAGTTATTTACAAAATTATATATATATATATATATATATATATATATATATATATATATATATATATATATATATATATATATGTATATATATTTATAAAAAAAACATGATGTTTTTTATTCTTGACATTTTTTGTAAAATTTATTTACATTTTTAGAAGAATATTTTACAATAAAAAAACAACTCTGAAATAAGTATTAAAAGAAGTCTTTACAGAGAAATATTTACGGACAAAAATTATACATAATAAACAAATATATTTATTAGAAAATAACTTGGTAAATAACCAATTAAAATAACCAACTGTCAAAAAGTTAAACTGACAGTAAAATTAAATAGATAAGTTTATAGCGTAATGTAAAGTTTGTTTATTAAGTGATGGACTTTCCCATTTAATGTGAAGGACTTCTTTTATCTTTAATTTGTGTTTGGTTGGGGCATTATCCAAAATCTCAAAAGAATCACAGTTAACCAGATTTTTGCATTAAATAGATAAATTTATATATATATATATATATATATATATATATATATATATATATATATATATATATATATATATATATATATATATAATATTAATATATACTTATATTATATATATATATATAATATTAATATATACTTATATTATATATATATATATATATATATATATATATATATATATATATATATATATATATATATATATATATATATATATATATATATATTATTTATTTTAAATTACTTAAATATTAAATTATTTAATTATTAGTAATAAATTGAAATACCATTTGTAGGGTAGGGTTGTTGTTTAGTACATACATTGAAATTTAGAGTTCATTACATTCAATCATGCATCATACATTGAAGGTTTTGGCAGGCAGTAATTAAGTATAAAGGAAGTTTATTACTTAAAAAATATAATTTTATTTTTCCTACATATACCCTGTTTGAAAAAGTGGCTGAATTAAAGTCAGCATATTAAATATTAAGTTGTACAAAATAAATTAGTACACCACTAATCTTATTTAGATATCTAAATATTTAAATATGCGATCAGATTTAGATTTAGCACATTTAGATTAGTGCTGTAAAATATAATATAAAAATAAAATAAAATATAATATAAAAAACAATTGTGTCATGTTATTTTTATTATTAAAAAAATTTAAGGCTTGTTTGAGGAAGATGTAATTCAGAATAAAGAAAAGAAGTTAGGAGTTGTTTTAAAAACCGTAAAAAATGATGAAGATAGTGATGACAGTGAAAATTCTTCTGATGATGAGCATGAAAAAGTAAAAGAAGGAAAAGTAATGGTTGCTTGGTATAACCCTCATTCAAAATGGAGTGATGATGAAATTAAAGTTGTGGATGAGAATTCGGTATTTGTTTAATACATTTCTTTCTTCATTCATTTATATTAAGGTGTAGGATATTTTTATGCTTTTTTCTAAAATGAAAAGTTTTTTTAAGTGGTTACTTTCAACCCTAAAAACAACCACCATTACAAATGCTGTTTGTATAAAAAAGATTTTGCTTAAATTTTTTCATAGTCCTCACACTTTTTTAACAACAACTTATGTTGTTATATGTTGATTGATTACACTCTTTTTGCTCTATGATTTTTATTTGATGACGTGACTTGTTCTATTTTTTAAGTGCCATGGATTAAAAGAAACAATTTTTAAATTTAATTTTTTCTTTGTTAAAATGCTTGAAATCTCGCAATGTTGTGTAGCAAACATGTGGAAACATTGTATATGTTATTATATACTGGTCAATTTTAAAAAGTACATCATTGCAAACATGTTATTTTTTTGATTTGGAAATATAAGTAAAGAATGAGTTGCTTTTTCCAAATCACGACTTACAAGTTTTGGTCAATATTTTGTTTCTAAATTTTTTTAAAGTTTATAAAATGATTATTGTTACATTAGTTTTAAAAGTTTTTTCATTTGGAAAATCAAATGCATGAAGAAAATGTACATTAACAATTCAGACAGCCCAAATAATAAATAATATAAATTTTACATTTTAATTGTATTTTAAAAAAATACAAAATGTAATTTTATGTTGCTCTTTGGTCTTGGGGAGGTGAATAACATAAAAAAATAATTTATTTCGATTAAAAAAGTATTGAATAATTGCGCCAAAATGTTTGTATACTTAAATAATTAAAACAGATTTTGTGGGAATGTAAAAACACTGTAAAATTTGATGTGGCAATTTTTACTTGTTGGTTTAACATGGTTTTAAAAGCTTCTATTGATTAAAGAATTTATTGGTTTACATAGATGTCCAAGCTTCTATAATTAAAGAGTTTGTTGGTTTACATAGATGTCCAAGCTTCTATTAATTGAAGAATTTGTTGGTTTATTTAATTTCAAGATAAAGAGATTAAAAAAAAACTCCTATTTTTGCATGGAGTTTGTATTCATAGAGCCCAAAAATTGTTTGTTGTGGAGTTTGTATTCATAGAGCCCAAAAATTGTTTGGAAACTTCTTAAACTTATAGGAAAAAACCTATTTTGATTTTTTAGGAGTCCTTAAACCTAATTTTGGTCTCCAGGTTTCATATTTAAATTAATGCTGTGAAACTTAATATAAAAAACATTCGGAGTTTCTGGCTACTATTTTATCTAAAAACTAGATAAAATAGTAATAGATTCAAAAATGATAAGTTTTAGGACTAATAAACTTTTTCCCTGTGCTTTTTTAAAGTTTGTAAACATTTAGGAGCTTCAAGACTATAAAGGCCAAGTAAAAATAATGAGTTCTTTTTTTGTTTTTTATTATTTTGTTTATAAAGAGTCTCTAGAGTAGGGATGTCCCAAAAAAAACATTTTTGAATAATGTATGCAGAGAACCCCTAATGTGTTCTATATAATAAAAAAACTCTGGATTTAAAAATTTTTTGAATAAAAAATATTTTTAGGGGTCCCCCAAAACCCTTGAATATCAGACGGGTCCCAATAATTATCAAAAAAATAGTTCTTCAAAAGTATATCATGTTGGGTCTCAAAAGAAGCGGAATTTTTTAAAAATTTAAAAATTTAAAAATCATTATTTTATAAAAAACATAGCTAAAAAAAATTATAATAAAAAAACTTGTTAAGTTCCCTATTTTTCGTTTATAGTTAAAAACATCATTTTCTGTTCATTAAAATTTAAAATAATTTTTTTATAAAATGATGATTATTTTTAAAGTTTTTATATAATTTCGCTTTTTTTGAGACCCAACAAGACATACTTTTGAAAAACTTTCTTATTAATATTAGGGACCCATTAAGTGTTCAAGGGTCTTGGGGACCCCTAAAAATAATTTTTATTCAAAAAATTTTTAGAACTAGTATTTTTTTTATTATATAGAACACATTAAGGGGGTCTCTGCATATATTTTTCAAAAATGTTGTTTTTTGGGACACCCTACTCTAGAGGACTAAATATTTTTTTCAGCAAACATGCTAATTGTAGAAACAACTGGTAACAGTTTTAACAAAGACAATTTGACACTGAAGGCTCTGAAGTAAATTTAATGCTCTAACCAGCTTGATTATCTAGTCTGACCATTTTAAACTTATTTGTTTTTATCTATCATTTATTATATCACCTGTTTTATGTTATCAAGTATAATATATATATTATTGAACAAATTCAACATTCACATTATTCTGATGGTGTGTGAAAAAGACTTGTAAACTTTGAAAAAAAATTTGAAAATTTGGTAAAAGATTACTACATTTGTCCAACAACATCTGTAGAGTAGTCCAAGATCATCTGTACACTTTTGTCCAAGATCATCTGTATTTCTTTTTATTCCAATAACATCTGTCCAATATTATCTGGAAATTCAATGACCCCTAACAACATCTTTAGGAAGATGTAACTACATCTGGGAATTTTTCTCCAAGTGCAATTACATCTAGAAAAGTTTCCTCCAGATGTAATTACATCTGAAAAAAATCTTTTATGTAACTACATCTGGTTAAAATAATGCATTTATGTTTAATATTTTTTTCCAGATGTAACTGCATCTGAAAAAAACCATATGTGTAACTACATCTGGTTAAAATAATGCATTATGATTTAAAAATTTCATAAAATCCTGTAGTTATATTTAATATAATTGTAAAAATGTAACCACATCTGTAGAGTTCACAGATGTAGTTTTTTATTATTAACATAATTGAAAAGATGTAACAACATCTGTAAAATCTCCAGATGTAGTTGTACAGATGTTGTTATACTTAGATAATTGAAAAGATGTAACTACATCTGTAGTAATCATATACTTTTTACATAGATGTTATTAGACATCAATGAAATTTCAGATGTTGTTAGGCAGATGTTATTATACCTCAGTGTATTTACAGATGTTATTGGACAGATGTAGTTATACATCATTATATTTACAGATGCTGTTGGACAGATGTTATTAGACAAAGCAAAATGATGTCTGATATTGTTACTAGTGATATTTTCATTAACGTGAAGTTATAAAATTAGAAATAAAAATAATTGATTTCGTTAATGTGAATAAAAACTAAAATTAGGAATTATCTGAAGAACAAAAGCTGAAATAGAATTAGATATTAGCATCAAAAAACAAAAATAGGATTAGAATTAGGAATTATTAACGAACAAAAATTATTGAATATTTAAAAATTTAATACAATAATTTTTTTTTTTGACAATTAATTTACAAATTTTACATACTTGCTTTAAAATTGATGTTTGACCATAATGATGATGTATGGAATAATTATAGAATGTATCATTGAACCACAAAACTGGTCACGTGCTTGTCATTACGTATAAATTCAATGCGTTAATCTTTTGTTATAAAATAAAATAAACATCTAATAATTCTTAAGAGTTGCAAATCAATCACTCACAGAATAATGAGTTTATCAAGGTTGTTGGCTGTTAGGAAATGTGACAGTCCCGTATGGAAATTCTTTGTTTATGATGAAAAAACTGACAAATCCATGTGTCTAGTACAGGACATAAATAATGAGGGCATGTGTGGTACAACTCTTCCCGGAAAAAATTCCAGTAACTTGGTAGCGCATATTCAGAGAATACATAAAGACACACACAAATGTTACACGGATGAAAAGAAAAACGAAATGCAGAAAAAATATTTTTGAAACATAAATTTAATGAAATCAATTTTACATCTTCCCAAAATAGTGGAAAGATAAAAACCCAGACAATAAGAAAGTGTTTTGAACACTGAATCGCCGCATGGCCAACGGAATTAAGTGAATATCAAGTGTGTCAGGATAGCGTGATTGAAATGATTGTTAATACCAGCTATCCAATGGTATTGCTTGATCAGCCGTCGTTTCGAAAGACGAAAAAAATAATTAACAAAACTAAATTTTTAAATTATTGTTTTAAACAATTTTTAAATGTTTACCTGTATTTATAGTATCATTAATGTAATACTATAGTAACAAACAACACAAACTGATGTGCATTAAATTTTAACTGATTTAAATCTTATATTGCAGGGTCTGCAACACTGAACAAGCGGATAAACAAATGTTTTCTTCTATAATCTGCACAACTGAAAGACTTGATGAATCGTATATGCAATGTAACAATTTGTCTTGATGGTTGGACAAAGAAGGGTCTCACAGCATTGTTCCTTGGAATATCTGCTTGTTTCTATGACACCACCATTGATAAAACACAACATGCTTTATTAAATTTGATGGAACTCCAACATTCCCACACGGGTGAGATGCTTGCTGAATGTTTAAAGAAATGTCTTGACCAGTGGGGTATTAGAGAAAATCAAGTTATGTTGATTGTTTCAGACAATGGGTCTAATATGGTTAAATCCATCAGGCTCTTACAGGAAGTGCATGCAGGCTAAGAAATCTGACAAATCTGAATCTTATGAGTTTGAATCTGACAAGTTTTATGCATGAAACTGATGAGGAAGAAGTCCAGTCTCAGTCAAAACAAACTGATTTATCACTGCCAGATCATATTCCATATTGTTGAATGCCCTGTATGGCTCACACACTCCAGCTTCTCATAAAACCAGTTTATGAACATTATAGTACAACCATCTTAGAAGCGAGACAAGTGTTATCAAGAATTAGGAAATCAAGTATGGCAATTGAGAAACTTATTGACAAGTGTAGGAAGTCTGTGATTACTGACTGCACCTCAAGATGGAACAGTACATATAAGATGATTGACCGGCTGTTGAAAATAAAGAGATCAGTGAATGAAGTTCTTACAGAAATTGGTACATATTATTTTATTATTTATGTTATTAGTATGTATGAATTATTTTCGGAAATTTATTAGATCTACAAAATTGCATCTTACCTTATTTAAACAAAAAAACGAAACTGGTAATAAGTTGTAAGAAGTTCATTAGTCATTACCATTAAAAAACAAGACAGAGTATGTAGTCTTTAAAATATGTTTACTAATAACACAGAAAGACTATATCCTGCCTTTTAAATCACATCACAACAGCATGGAAAAAAAACGTCAATTCCTAAATTAAGTAAACCATCTGAAATTAAACTTTAATTTCAGATGGTTTACTTAAATTTAGGAATCAACACGTTCAAAGCAAGTGAATGGTTTCATCTTCAAAATATTTTTTCACTTTTGGAACCCTTTGCAGTACAAACAGATATACTTCAGACTGATACCCAGTCTCTTTCACAGGTTCTAGCATCTATACTCAGTTTGGAATGCCGTCTATAAGAATATCCTACCAACAAGTCTTTGACAGCAAATCTTCTTGGAGATCTACGTCAACGTTTTCAATCAATTCCGCAGCCAGACTCAGATACGTTTAATCCTCTTCCGTCAGCTGCATGTTTGTTAGATCCAACAGTTGCTGTCTTTATCCTCACACCGGAAATGGGCACCTTGCTCCACACAGCAAAGATGTATATAATAAGTGTTTGTGGAGTAGAGCCAGAATTACAAGCTGCTGCTGAGTCAAATGGATCTGAATGTGAATCTGCTGCCATAAAATGCCTTAAGTTCTTGTCAAATAAAATCTTTTCAAAAGAAGGAAAAATTTATAACCAAGACAATCTCACTGTTGCAAGTCAGATGTTGAGGTATTTGGTAGACATAAGCGATGATGAAGCGCTGCCAAGTAACAGCCTGCTCTTTTGAAAACAAAACAAAAGCAAGTATAGCAAGATTGCAATTTTGGCTGAAGATTTACTGTCCGCCCCAGCATCACAGGCGTTTGTAGAAAGGATTTTTCACTTTGTGCAATTTTAACTGTTGATCACCGCAATCGAATGAAAAAATTATTAGAGATGAGAATTTTTATGAAACTGAACAATTCTTTCAATTTTGAAAAAAAATCTTATTATAACTCAATTGAATCATTGAATGACTACTTTATGACTATTTGTATGCTTATTTAGATTGTTTAATACTAAGTTAAAAAAATTGTTTAAATATTTTTCTTGAAACTTATGTATTACATTATTTCTTGAAATAATGATAGGGGAGACCGGCTAGTTGGCATCAGGGGTAAGTTGACAAATTGCGTTTATCTGCAGTCTTTTATCAAAAAGTCTCAGAAATCTCAGGGAACGTTCCTAATTGACCATTTCATCTTGGGTCCTATGAAAAAAAATCTTAATTTTTATTTGTAACAATATTGAAAAAATTTATTTTTTACAAAAAAAAATATTTTTGAATTTACTTTTTACAAAAAAATTTTTTTAGAGGATTTTGTTACCAGGAACAAAGGTGTGGTATTGTTTTGGCTTCATATTCGAACTACTAATTGCTACCAGCTCATAGAAATATTAAATAATTTTTATAATTTTTTACTCACTAAATATGTTAATATTCTTTTTTATAGTTTGCGCTAACTTACCTCGCGGTGGGTTTTTTTTTAAGGCCCTGGAAGGTGCTATAAGGTTTTTTTTCTTAAATAAATGCAACCAGTACAAATTACCCAAATTCATACACTTCAAAAAACTACTCATTAATTTTTTTTTTAAATGTTTAAAAAAAATTTGACAGAAGTAAAATGTGAACTGAATTTGTAACTGAAATAAGAATTAAAAAGATTGAAATCATAAGAACTGAACTGAAATTAATTTCATCAGAACTAATTTAAAACAAGTAAAATTAAAATTAGAAATTTAATCAATGCTACAAGAACTAAGTAAAAATGGAAATAGAAGTTATATTTAGAACTTAAATATCACTGGTTGTTACCCTGACCCACAAATTTGTATTAAATATTTTGGGTATTTTAATTATGTAAACTATATTTTTTAGACTTCTATATTTGAGTTTTTTTTAGATTGAATTAGTGGATCGTTCTTTGTTACCTGGAGATGCTGTGAGATGGGTATTAAAAGCAAGAGGAAGTCAAAAGGGATTAGTAAAGAGCGTTGATGTCAAAGTGGATGTTGTTATTGTTGGAACAAACCATATATTAAAAGATATTCCTGTTGCACTTTTACCGCCATTAGATGTATGTTTTATGTTTTGCTTGAATTTGTTTTATGAATTTTTTTTTTTAGATGAATCAGTCTTGCAGCCAGAACCAAACATTTTTAAAGAACAAAATTTTTTTTAAAGGAAACTGACAAAGAAAAGCATAGTTTTTAAGTTACACATAAACCCATGTGTTTACAAACCATGTGTTTTTGTATAAAGAAAGGCATATACTCATTTAGTTTAAATTGAAATAAATAAGAAAACCAATAATCACTTAATAAATATTTATTATTTTTGTTTTTTCTTTTGTGAAATCTTTTTGATTTTTTTATCTTTTATTTTTTTTATTGTACTCTATAATTTTTTTTTTTAACTAAAAAAAAAGAAAAACAGAAAAATGATTTTATTACAATAATTATAAAAATTTTAATTAAAAAAAAATAAAGAAAATGTAAAAAAAAAATAATAATAATTATAAAAGTTATAATTGTTTAATAAGTTTCTGTAATTATTTAATAGTTTTTTTTTTAATTATAATTCACTCCCAACAAAGCTGCAAAGAACCACTATTAAGTTGGAAGTTACTTGGAAAAAAAAGAAAGAGTTATAGAGCAAGGAAACAATTGACAGAAGACTTGAAAAGTTGTAGGGTGTATGAAGATGGAGACATGATGATGGGAGAGAGTTCCAAAGGGTTAAATTGAGGGAAAAAAACTAAATGAATAAAAGTTTTTAGAGCACACAGGGACAGATACAATAAACTGAAGATGATAACTCTTTTGAGCAGCGACCATATTAGTATTTTTAGAAAAGAGAAAGAGACTCAAGCTTAGCAGATAGAGTGGGTTCAGCTACATTTACAATGCATTTTGGGACCTTGTCTAGAAGAGAAAGAGCATCATTAGAAGAAGCAATCCAAATATGACATCAGTATTCCATACAGGGAGGAATAAGAGACTCATTGAGGAATGAAATCAGGAGTAAGAAAATTGCAAGTATGATAAAGAGGAGCAACTATAATGGATGCTAGTTTAGCAATCCATTGTGTATATTGTTTCCATGAGAGGTCAGTAGTAAACAATAATAAAACCAATAACACGTAAAAAAGAGGACTCATTAAGAAGGTTACCAACCATATAAAAATGTCGATTGTATTGCGATAGTTGTTTGCAGTAAATAACTGTGTTTTGTTGAAGTTAAAATTTACAGGCCACTGTGAGCCCCAATCTGTTACACAAGTGAGATCAGATTCAAGATTGGCTGCTTGCTCTAAGCAATCAAAAAGAGAAAACTTTTTGTCAAGGCAGGAGTATAAAATCATTAGGGTAGTCCATTTTAAACTTTTTTTTAAATTATAACTGGGGTTTTTACCAGTGATGACATTTGATCTAAAAACGCTAAATACCTAAAATTTTGAGTTTAGAATGATTTTTAGATCCCTCACAAAATATTGGAAGTTCAAATAATGGATTGAACTTCCAATATATTGAAACTGGACAATCTGTTTGATTTAGAAAGTTTACATAGCATAAAAGAAATAACTTTGTTATGTTTTCAACTATTAAATTTATGGATTCATCAAAAAGTTTATTAAAAAAATCAATTTTGTTGTTGTTTATAAAATTAATTGTACAAATTATTTTAAAAACATTTATACTCATCGTAAAAAATATACTTTTTAATAATATAATATTTTTCTAAATTTAAATAAATGTCATTTATAGCATACAATCTTTCTCACTTTATTACCTTATACTTTATTTAGTGCATTTTTTAAAGGTTTTCAAAAATCTTAAAAGCTGTGGTTAAGTTGTTGCAAAAAATAATAAATACGTGGTCAGGAATAGAATGTGACCGCATGCCTTTCCTTTCCACGACTGACTGTGCTGATCAGATTATCTGTTTGGTATAAGAGAAAAGCAACGAAAGGAATGGTTTCATATTAAGAAACAGCAACTCAAGCAAGTCTTGAATTTTGCTCAACCCTTACTGATGATAATGAAGTCAATACGGGTGCCAAATTTTCTTCAGATGTTATAGAAGAAAATAAAAGAGATAAAAAATTTTCAGTGAGAAAAATAACCATCATTACAAATCTGCAAGAGCGCTGAAAATTTCATTAAGAGAACTGTTAAAAGAAACATGCTGATGGACCTGGTGAAAGAAAACAGCTACTTATTTTGGGAAAGACTTTAGCAGTAAGTGGAGCAACGTTAAATATTACAGTTTCTAAAATATTAGTTCATAGAGCATAATTAGCTAACAATTGAAGAAGCTGAATTCATTGAAGAAACTTGGATTCCACCTGAGTTTTTGGAAATTTTCCAGGATAGAAAAACTTTCAAGCAAGCTACTGGAAAAAAATTGTTGATGGATCTGGTCTAACACAATGTTGTTCAGTAATGAACCTAGTTGATAAATGGCAATTAAAAGCATCTGTTGTTGCACTTGTCTATGATACAACATAGGCAAACAGTGGAGCATATAATGGAGCCGCAATTCTAATTGAGAAGCAAATCGGTCATTCTCTACTTCGACTTGAATGTAGATATCATACTCCAGAGCTCTTTATAAATGCAACATCCAATGCTATTTGTGGTCTGAACAAATCACCAAGAGTTCAGCTGTTTGAAAGGTTCAAGGAAGAATTTCATAACCTAAACAAAAGTATAATGTGTGGGATTGGCCTCATGATCAAAATAGTTTTTTATTTCAATAAGTACTTGAAGTAAAGAAATGGGCAATAGAATGCTTGGAGAAGAACTAATGGAGCAGAATGTTCTTCGGAGTTTTTGAAAATTGGAACCACAGATGCCATTTTCTAGCAGGCAGGAAAACAAGATTCAGTCAAGCACTTATTAAATAGTTTAGAGAGAATTGAAGAAAGTTCTGGAGAACAATTTTGTAAGACTATGACAGGAATGTTGTCTGGACCACAAGCTGTAGAAGAGTTTAATTGAGATGTGACTTTAGCAACGAAGCTGGAGTGATTTGAATGTCTAACAACGGGTTAACCTGTTTTATTCGAATGGAAGGAAGAAAATAACCATAACATTCAAAAGTCAAATTTAAAGAAAAGTTCTTTGCAATTAGTTCTGCCTTATCCTTGGGAAAGGTAATAGTCCCTTGAATGAGAGATGGAATGTTGTTAATGACAATGTTGAATATTTTGCAAAAGTCTCTTGAGCCTAACTTCTGAGTTAAGATGCAAGATTTAGTGAACTGAGAAAATGGAGTTTAGCATCAGACAGCACCTTTTTACATCGATTTCTTGCAATAATAAATAGCCATTTGTTTTCAAGAAAATTATTCTTTTGAAAAAGATGACAAAAAATGATTACAAATTACTAGATATAGCAGCTGCATAAGAGGGTGAAAACCATGGAGTAAAATGAGGCTTGACTTGGAGCCAATGAGAAGAAATAAAAACTTCCATTCCTGCCTTAATTCATGAGGTTACATAGGAGGTGCATTTTTCAGCTGAGGGAAAAAACATCAGCCCAAGGACCGTCACAAAGAAAATCACGAAAAGAATCCCAGTCAGCTTTAAGGTAGTAGTAAGTAGTGCGATGATAGGGTGAGTCCGAATAGAAAGTATGAGATAAAAGGTTTAAAGAGATCATTGCATGGTCAGAACCACCAAAGGGAGAAAAATGGAGAAACTGAACACAAGCTAAGGTCAGAGACAAGACCTAAATTAAGAAGTGAAGGTAAATGATTAGGGTTGTCAGGAAAACAAGTCACCAAGTTAACTATCTGAGTAAGCGATTGAGAAGTGCAAAAGTTATAGGCTTTAGTGCCAGCAGGGTCAGTGGCGTTAGAGCCAAGCCTTTCAGTGTGATGAGCATTAAAGTCACCAATAACAACAATATTGGCAGAGGGGTAATGAGAGAGGGCATGGTCAATTTGATCAGAAATTACATCTAAGAGTGCAGTCTTGGGAAGAAGGAGATCCGTAAAGAACAAAGAGAAATGTAATAGAGTGAAGAGGTGCAAGCGGAAGCACATGAAAGAATGGTCATAGATTCAAATCAGATTTCGCGACAAATAATTGAATTGATGTGTATGTATACCCTCATGCCAAGCATGTGACTATTAGAGAAGAATAGCGGAATTTAAATTAGTCTCTCTAAGAGCAAGCAAGTGTGGTGAATTTTGCAAGAGGTAAGATTCTGATGGAAGATTGCTTGCAGACCATGAATATTTGTAAAAGATATAATATTTTGGATTATTTTTGGATTTAAGTTTAATGAGAACTTGACTCATTCATTGATAGAGTACGGCCTCCTAAGCAATGATCTATGCAGTTGTCTCAGTCCTGTTAATTATTCCTAAGTCGTAAGATAGAGCTCCTCATGTGGTCTCAACAAAGTACACCAAAAGCATTAACAAGGACACCATTCATGCGCAACATGGCACTTTTAATACTCTCATATTATACAGCTGTTGATGGAATCAGGCTCTCTGAGAGTTACTGCTGAGGTCGGAAAACCTTATTTACTTACAGCCCTCAGAACCATTATACTGAATTAAATTAAAGAGCTATACCTTCATTAAAATGAGAACCATTAAAAAGAGTTTTGGAGCTGTACAGTGGTGGCCAAAAGTCTTGGAACAAAACATTTAACGACCAAAAAAATTTATTTTTGATCTAAAGTATAAATTTTGAAAGTTTGATGCTTTTGTTTTTACATAGCAATATGTTTATAGTTACATATTTGTATATTGCGCAATTTATTATCGTTTTTTATTATTCATAAGCAATTTATCAGCTATATTATGCCAGAACTTTCACCTAAAAAAAGAGGAATTATTGCTGCATTATATGAACAAGGTTTAGTTCAAAGAGAATTATCTGAAAAGCTTGGTTGTTCATTATCAACTGTAAGTAGAACTTTAAAAAGGCATAAAGAAGAGCCCCAATTAAATTTTACTTCAAAGATGAGATCAGGCAGGCCCAGAGCAACCACCTCAAGAACTGACAAACTTATTGGCCGGATCAGCCATGCAAATCCACGGCTATCTGCACACGAGATTTCAAAAGAAATTTTTATTGAGAAAAAAGTAAGTATTGAAAATTGTTGGCATATTATGAAAGTAAAAGTTGCTGCCAAAAAGCCTAGATCCTATAATGATTTAGTTGAAGCAATCAAATCAGTGTGGATCCATGAAATTACACCAGACTATTGTACAAAACTTGTTAACAGCATACCAAAACGTATCCAAATGGTAATTGACAATAACTATGCTTCCATTAAATATTGAACTTTTATCATGTATGTGCATGTACCTATCATCTTTAAAATTGTTATAAACACTTTTTTTAATGAAAAAAATAAAAAAATTTACTAATAAATTGTTTTTCACACAAATATATTGATTTCATAACATAAAATATGATGTTCCAGGACTTTTGGCCACCACTGTACCTTCATTAGGAGATAACAGGAAGAGTTGCATAGCCACTATCAAGGAGGCACAAGCAAAAATCTATGAGTAGAGTCAAGAAGATCCAGCGTTCATCATCCTAGGCAGGAAACAATGTAACAGGTTTACATCTATGCTAGCCTAATAGATGAAGAAAGGGTTCGAGGCTAGTTAACAGAATTATTATGCTTCCCCTAAAATCTTTGCCTAGGAGGCATTTTATAAGACAGTAGCTGGATGCAATTAATATCTGCCCAAGATAAGTATTTTTATTGACACTATCTCTAATTTTATTGGATACATTCTACAAGAATTTATTAAAGTTTATTTTTATGATTTAATAATGAGATATTTTTTTAACAATGATACAGATATATTATGAAATAAGTATCAGTCACTATTTCCAATGAAAAGGAAAAGAAAAAAAAGTTTATTTGAAACATAAAAGACATTAAAATTATTATTAAAAACAATTATAATTAGAAGTTAACTGGTAAAGAGTTCAGTTCTATTTAAAAACTTTCTTTAACAAACCAAATAGCTTATATTTGGTAAAATAAAGTTAAATTATATCAAAATATTCATAAAAAACTTATTGATTAAAATTTAATAGCACTATATTGGTTTGAGAACTTTCCAAAAAATTTTAAAGATTTTTCATACATACTTTATAAGCTCTACATGCTTTTAATTTATTATTTTTTTTTTTTTGTAGTGGTGCAATGCTCCCTTCTTTTTCCTCTCTCTTCTTCTAATCTCCTTTCTTCTCTCTCTTCCTCTTTTCCTCCTTCTTCTGTAGTCTTTCTGTAGTACAAAACATACATTAAATCAAAAATACCACTACCACTTGGAAGAACTTTCTAAAGTGAAGATTTGTGTAAAATTTTTGTGTAGTTTTATGCTTCTACTAAACTGTATTTTTCTTTATTCTCTTGATCAAAAAAATTAATTTAAACAATATCATTGTTTCATCATTTATAAAGCTATTTCCTCAAAGCAGGATTATTTTCTCTAACCAGTGATCAGTGATCTAATTTATAAATTGATTAGGTTTTTAAATTACATTTAACTATTTGATGATTTATAAGCTCCTGGATAATCAAATGTATTACAACTTAAAGTTATAATGGTTAGAGAAAAAAACTGGTTAGAAAAAAAAATAATTCTGCTTAAGGGAAATAAATATGGTCATTTATAATTTGCTTGCATATATATTTTCCTAATAAAGTCATTTTATTAGGAAAGTATGTGTAGTTTTTATTAGGCACACAAGTTTTGATTTGTAATATTTATTTCCCTAAAACAGAATTCTTTTTTTCTCTAACCAGTGATCTAATTTATAAATTGATTAGGTTTTTAAATTATATTTAATTATTTGATGATTTACAAACATTTAGATGACTAAATGTAATACGACTATATTAGGAAAATATTTCATGTGCACACAAATTATAAATGATGGTATTTATTTTAGGAAAATATATCATGTGGTACACCAATAATAAAAGGATCTTGGTTGGGTATAATTCGAGGACAATCCATCGACCTAACTGTTCGTTTAAAGAATGGATCTAAGTTAGTTGAATTTTATTTTGATAATCAAAATTGATTATTTTTTTTCTAATTATAGTTAATTTCAAGATAAATGTTTAAGGGGATAACTGGGTTTGCTACTATTGCGCTTAATTACAGTGTCACAGTGAAAAAGCATGACTCTTAAATTAAAAAAGAAGTTGCTTTTTTTTGACCTTAAGGATGATATTTTAATTTGTATTATATTTCCAAAAATGGAACAAATAGTTGTTATTTGAGTTCTTATGTTTAAAGTTTTTCAAAAAAGTACGCAAAATATTTTAGATTAAAATATTTTATAAAAAGTTTTTAAAGTTAAAGGTAAACATTGTAGTCACTTAAACCATATAAAAAAAGATTACAGAGTTAACCAGCAAGCTAGATTTTTTGAAATGCTTTGAACTTTTTTTTCTTTTTCTATAGCAATCATAATTGTAATAATAATAAGATCAATATAAGTATTTTTTATTGAACAAAAACTATTGAGGCATTTATCTTCCCAGAAGGGGAAAATTAGTTATGGAGGCTGATCATTTTTTGTTGTTGTTAAACTTTTTAATTTTTATTTCTGTTACAACCCTCTTTCAATTCTATTACCTCCAAAACATAAAAAGTTAATGAGCAAGGTTGCTGTGTAAAAAATACAAGTTAAGCACAGAACTATCTGATTAGCACCATGTCCACATCCACCACATATCAGATATGTGGTCTACATCCACCAAATATATTGATACATGGTGGAGGTTCTAAACCATATTGGTTAAAGGAAGTTATAGATTTCAAGGTATTAAGATTTTTTTGATTAAAAGAAGACTAATCAAAAAATAGTTCGTCTTGGAGAAATTACATAAGAAAAGTTTAGTGCCAGGAACTAGAGATTCACTGTTGTTTTTTTTCTCCAAATAAAAAAATTAAAAAAAAAATTCAAAGAACAACAATGATTTTCCAGGAAATTTGAGGTTTTGTTTACCCATTGTTGAACATAATTACTTTTTTATTATCTTTAGATGTGTAATTTCTGGTGAATCTATAAATGAGCTCCATGATGTCACTGACCAGCGTGATGAAGATTCAACATTTTACAATAATTATTTTTATCCTGGTCAACAAATACAAGGTATTGCTCGTGTTTTTAAAGAAGCAAAATGGATTTTAGGAACTAAACCAGCCATAAAAAATCAAGGAAAAGTCAAAGCTGTAGTTGAACAGGTTTTCTTTTTTGAATAGTAAGATATAAAATTGAATTAAATAAAAATTTACAAATATTTTATCAAAATTAATCATGCTTGCAAAATTTATGCTTATTATTAGTGTAAATAGATAATTTTAAGATTATTTTTCAATACTTTTTTAGAAAAGTAAGTATTTTTAAACATTTTTAAAATAACTTTTTTTGGGGGGTTTAAAGAATAATTTTAATAAAAGAATATTAATTCCATTCTTCTATTAATAATAGTTGATACTCCATTAATATTCTTTAAAACACTATGAATATTTGAGATTCACTGATTTTCTTTGATGATATACTCAAAACAGAAATCATAAAAAATTTTTTTATATATTTGTTTTTATTTATTGATTTCAATTTAGGTTGATTTGACCAAACTGATGATTGATTGGCAACTTCTTGGTTACTCTGGTTCACAGCAAGATACCAATTTGCCTTACAACCAACATTTAACTAAAGAAGAGGTGATGAGGTAATTTTATAGTTTTGCTATTTGAAGTGACAGAAGTTTGCTATTTGAAGTGACAGAAGTTTGCTATTTGAAGTGACAGAAGTTTGCTATTTGAAGTGACAGAAGTTTGCTATTTGAAGTGACAGAAGTTTGCTATTTGAAGTGACAGAAGTTTTTTAAGTCTTTAAAAAAACAGAACATAAAGACTAAAAGCTCAATTGAAAAGATTTTTTTTTTGACAATTTGTATAAATTATTTTTGATTTATGATCATGATCTTTTAAAATATAAATAACTAAATGATAAATACTACATACAAATATTATCATGAATCATAGTTTTAGTAAGAAAAAAAAAATTGTAAAAGGTTTTTAAGGTACTTTTCTTTTGAACTCGTATCAAGTTTTATACCCATCTAAACTTTCTTTCAAAACCATTTGAGATTTCCTTTGAACCAGAATTTTTCAAGTAGTATTTTAAGGTACCTAAAGTCTATGCATAATAAGTTTAGACATAAAGTCTTGTAAGAAACTTCTTTGTTTTATAAGAGGTGAACAAAGTTCCATATAATTTCTTCCAGTTTCACATAGATCTTGCTGATTTTTATTTATTTTATATTTATACTTTACAATTTACAATATATAAAATATATATAATATAAATATATAAAATATATATAATATAAATATATAAAATATATAAAATAAAGATTAGTATGATAAAATCAAAAAAATTTTTTTTTTTTTGTAATTTAAAAACATATTGATAAATAAATGTAGTATATATCTCTTTTTCAAAAAAATCTTGTACTAAATAAATTTATCTTTCACAAAATGCTCCAGATAAAAAAAAATGTTTTTTTATTATTCAAATTAGAGTTGTGCCAAATGGTATCAGTATCAGTAAAACACCCAAATACTTTACCTCTTCTTTATTGATATATGAGATCACATTTAATTTATACAAATTGAATCTGTCATTTTGAAGAGAACATAAGTTAAATTATAAGTTAATATATTAAATTAAAGTCCATAAGTTAGTTTAAAAATTATGTTACAAAAAATATGTGTTTTTTATTTATCTACTCCTCTGTTTTGTTTTTTTTTTATATACTCCTCTGTTTTGTTTATTTAGTACCATAGAAATTTTTTTATATTAAAAAAACATATTTTTATTGATTTTAAAAAGTTTTAATTAATGGACTGCGTCCATTTTGAAATGACAGACTCAGTTATAATGATTAGTACAGAAATAGTTTCCTTTGAACATTATTAATGATTGGTATATTTTCCTCTGAACATTATTAATGACTGCTAAACAAACAATTTCATTTGAGCATTATTTCTGCACAACAAAGAATTAACTGAGAAAGTACAACTAACAGTTTAAGACTATGTAAATTATTTATTATCAGGTTTAATATATATATATATATATATATATATATATATATATATATATATATATATATATATATATATATATATATATATATTATATATATATATATATATATATATATATATAACATACCTGTTGTACAACTTCTCTGGAGCTGTGGTCACTTTCAAAACTATTTAACAAGTGCTTATCAGAGTCTTGTTTTCCATCCTGTTAGAAAGTGGCATCTGTTATCCCTATATTGAAAAATTCTGGAGAGCGATCAGACTCGTCTAACTACTGTCCCATTAGTCTTCTTCCTATCATAAGCAAGGTTTTTGAGTCTTTAATTAAGAAACATTTAATCTCTCATCTTGAATCTAATAGCTTTCTTTCTGATTATCAATATGGATTTTGATCTTCTTGTTGCTGATTTGTTAATAGTAATAACTAATAGGTTTTATTGTGCATCAGATAGATCTGGAAAGGCTAAAGCTATTGCTTTCAGCATTTCTAAAGCCTTTGATAAAGTTGGTGGTCTTCATAAGCTGCTGGTCTTCATAAGCAGCATTTCTAAAGCCTTTGATAAAGTTGCTGGTCTTCAAAAACATGCTGGTCTTCATAAGCTTTCTTTTTACAATGCATCAGGTAACATCTTTAAGATTATTGAATCCTTTCTTACAAACCATAGTATAAAAGTTTTCCTTGATAGACAGCACTCTTCTTCATATCCTGTTACTTCAGGGGCTCCTCAAAGTTCTATCCTTAACCCTATACTCTTTTTAATTTACATTAAAGATATTCCAGAAATTCTCACATCTAAGGTAGTATTGTTCACTGATGATACTGCCATTTATTCTTGTCTTGATAAGAAGTCAACACTCTCTGATTGCTTGGAGGGGGGCATTTGAGCTTGAGAAGGATCTCACTTCTGATACAGCATAGGGCTCTCGGTGGCTAATGAACTTTAACTCAGATAAAACTCAATTTTTTTTAGCTAATTGTTATCGCAATGATCTAGATCTTCCTATATTAATGAGTGGTAATGTACTCGATAAGTCATCTAGCCTTCATCTTCTAGGATTAACTCTTACTTTCGATCTTTCTTGGAAATCATATAACAAATCAATTACAAAATTATCTAACTCTTTTATTCTTTATCTTTATAAATCTCAAATCCGTCCTTGGTTGTGCAGCCAACCTCCAACCATTATCACATCGTTAGAATGTCTTTCTCTTTTCTATAAATACTATAATGGGCACTGCTCCAAAGAGCTAGTGCCTCTTGTGCCATCCACAAAAATTCATTCACTTCAGTTATTTGGAATTCGCTTCCTTCATTTTTTTTTCCTGATTCACATAACTTGGAATCTTTTAAGTTGTCTGTCAATCATTATCTTTCTTTATAAACTTTATTTTTTTTCCCCTGTAACTTCCAAATCTATCAAACTATTTAATGTTTATGATTTTGAATCTCTTACATGGAAAACTGTTTTTGATAAAGAACTTGTAAATCACGAGTTTTTATGTAATATGTTAGAAATAAAAAAAATTTGTGAATTGATAATTTTTAGTCTAGCCTTTGAAAATCCTTTATTAGTAAAAGCAGTGACTGAAGACTTAAAAAGAAATTTTGAAATAATATTTAATAACATTAAAATATGTTTATTAAACGATTTTCTTTTTTTTTATAAATAAAAAATCTAATAATCATAAATTCAATAATAATCAAGAAACCACTATTAATGTTGGAAGTTACTGGAAGAGTTTATAACACAAGATTATCATTATTAGACAACTTAAAAGATTGCAAATTATGTGAATCAGGAAAACAAAATGAAGGGAGCGAATTTCAAAGAACTGATGTTTAAGGAAAAAATCTTTGCAAAAAAGAATTTTCGGAGCACTTAAGTACAGTTACAGTAAAAGCATGAGACTTAATTAAATGACGAGTAACATAAGAATGAATTTTAAAAGATGGAACATGAGACACTAGCTCTTTAGAGCAGTGCCTATTGTTCAGGGTGGCCACTGGTCATGGAAATGTCATGGAATTTTATTTGGTCATGGGAAAAGTCATGGAACTCCTAAGTTTTTCTTTAAAGTCATGAAAAATTCAGGGATCTTTTTAAAATTATTTTTGTTTTTTTCGTATTTCTAAATATTCTATAAAGCACTAGTATGTCTAGTCTAAGTACTTTATGAAAAAGATATTTTATTAGTTTAAGTTATATATTGCCATTTTATTGTAATTGGTTAGATCACTCTTTTAAGAAGTTTAAGTTTTAGTATTTATCAAAATAAGACATCAATTAAATAAATGATCAAATATGTTTTTAAATTTTGTTATAGTTTGTATCAGTCAATCAATTATGGTCAGGTCAGGTTAGGTCACCCTGGTACTGGTAACATGTAATTCAATGCATCTTGTTTCCTTGGATCAACTCATAGTATAACTTTATAGTAAGGACTTCTGAGCCACAGTAAAGGCAACTTGTTAAGAAAAGGAATACTGATAAAAAAACCCTAATTTAGTTCTGGGTAAGGGTAGAAAAAGCTCATAAACTATGGAATCTTCCTAAAACATAATAAAAATACTCATCCCTGATCATAAAAACAGATAAACAGCATGATAGACGTTCGAATTTTGTTTCTTAAAATGAAATATTTTATGTTGATTGTTGTCACAGGATTTTAGGTTCTCTTTATTGATGACAAGTTCATTTTAAAATGAGAATAAGTACAATCTTGCACATTGATAAGTACATTTATTATTTTAGAAACATGAGATCTAGGACAAGATTACAGTGTTAGTCCTTGAGATACAGCTATTTACATACAGAGTATACACCATTTATTATTAAATAAATGTTATTTTTGTATAGCCAACTATGTGTGATTTTTACATTGCAACACCCCTGGTTACAGGAAAATTTTCAATAAAAATATTTTAAACATTTTTTTTTTCTATATTTACTTCATTTTATTTGCAGTTTTGTTAGAATGGATTCTACTATCTCTAAAGCCATGTTTTAAAACCTCACTTTGGAATGAATGTTTGCAATAAAGTAAAATAAATCTTAATAAAAACATGTTAAAAAACAAAAACAATTGCAATAAGTGTCAATAGTTATTAGCAAATGTAAATGATTTGTGTGGTTTTGAATTTAATGCTTTATGGTTTAAAAGAAGTATAAGTATATAAAAGCTATTTTTTTGAGTAAACTATGAATTAATGATATAAAAATGTCTAAGAAAAATTGCAGTTTCAATAGTGAGTGCCTCAAAGATTCTAGATTTTCAAATAGGCTATCTGCAGACAAAACTGTATTGAGTACATAATGTTTGCATGTATGGTTTCAGTTTAAATAACATGGGAATTGGAGCAGGAATAAGTCATGGGTTGAGTAAGAAACATCTGAGAAACCATATTTTGTTGTCTCCTATGATGAGTTTATAAATCGTATACTTCAAACCAATTCTTCAGTGGTTCCTTTCCTCTATGATACATGGAAAGGATGCTTCACAAAATTTTGTGCATCTTTATAAAAGAAGATATATTGAATGCTGCAACCACTACATATTAAATTATTACACTGCATATGATATGTCAAAAAAAGAAAATCAATTGCCAGCTAGTTAAATCCACCTTGGAACAGCAGTCAAATTTATTTTACTTTCTGAAAATGTGGCAGAAACTGCAAAACAGGCATTTAAAGAAGATTGCAGAGTTAAAGTTGTTGAAAAAATGCAAGAAAGAAGTCTTTTGAAGTTTATGTTGTGTGAAATGCAGCTATCCCCAAATAATGTAGTTAGTAATAAAGAAGTTGGATTTGCTTGTTTTGGTGAACTAGTGGATAAGTTGTATAGATCCAAGTTCATCTCCTCCTAAGCAGTTGATTCTGCCAAAGATCAGTTTGAAGACTTTACAAAATCTGTTGTAGCAGTAAATAAAGAAGAGTTCAGGCAATTCAGTTGCCTGAAAATGAGCATTGACAAGTTTTTAATGCCTTATTTGAATGGGAACAAACATTTTGAATTATTAAGGAAAGTCTCTATTCTAGTTTTCACTTTATCTCATAGTCAGTATGCTGTTGAGCGGGGTTTTAGTGTCAACAAAGAGCTTTTTGTTGAGAACATGTAACAAACCTATTTGATTAGTCAGCACGCTGTTCATGTTTATGATGTTGATGATTATTATGATGATGATGATGATGATGATGATGACGATGACGATGACGATGACGATGATGATGATGATGATGATGATGATGATGATGATGATGATGATGATGATGATGATGATGATGATGATGATGATGATGATGATGATGATGATGATGATGATGATGGTCATAACAATCTTAATTGGTTTTTGTTGTAATTATTTTTTACAATTTTTAGTAAGGATTTTTCAGTGTTGAAAAACTACAGAGACAACAATATTCAAATTGGAGACAAAGCCTATTATATTCTTACTCAAGCTGATGTTGATCAGTGTCTCAGTGAGATATCCAAAGTGACCAAAAAGGATAAGGTTAATGAAAAAGGTTTGATGTCTTTCTTTTCAGATAAAGTTTTTATAAAAACATTTAAATACTTTTTTGCACAAACTTATTTTTGTATTCAATTTAATTTTTTAACTTTAACTTTTTACAGGTGCTTCTAAAACTGTTATTTCTGATGATGATGATGACAGTGATAGTGATATTGAGGTGGAACCAGTTATTGGAACAAACAGTTTATCATCTGCACCTAACAGCTCTAGAAGAGGAGTGGTTCGTCCGCGTAGGAGAAGGAATGTAGTTTTACAAAAACGTAAAAAACGCTACCATCCACTTGTTTCTTTTGTAGCTGGAGAAAAAATATGCGTAGAGATATGTAAAACTAAAACAAAAGCTGCAGTTTTATGGCAAGATGGGAGTTTTTCTGAAAATATACCATCAACTGAATTGTATCCTGTCATGAATCTAGATGATTCCGAATTTTTTCTTGGTGATTTTGTTGTGGATAAACGAGGTAAAAATTTCTTTAAATATTTATTTAAAATTGAGTAAAATTTTTATAAAGGTTTCAAAGTGTCTAATTACAAGTGATGTTAAGTTAAATAAAAACATATACAATAATTAAAATCGAGAAAAAGAGTTTAAATATTTAGTGCAGCTAAAAAGTAATGTCAATGCTTTAAAATAATACATATAAGCAAAATTAAGACATGTGTAAAATGAAACAAAAGACTGAAATTTTTTTTTGGTAAAAGTAAAGTTATATAAAATAGAAAGGGACAATAAAAATGTTTTTTAAATTATCTCTTTGTTTTTTTATCTCAAACATAATAAAACAAAGACTTTCAGTTAAAAATGTTTTGTTTTAAAAGTAGTTAAAATTAAAAAGTTTTCAAAAGGTTTTTCAAAAAGTTGCTTAGTGATTTGTGATTCAAACTTCTTCATTAATTATCATTAATTTTTTTTAATTAATTTTAAATTTTTTAATTAATTAATTTTAAATTTTAAAATTAATTTTAAATAATTAATTTAACATCTTCATTAATTCATCTTTAATTATAAAAAACCTACAAAAATAACAAAAAACAACTACCATTACTTAAAAATTGAAGAGAAAAAACAATAATTGTAATTTGCGATCTAGATTAGTTTTTATTATAAGCTTTGATATGTGAGAAAAAAAGTAGCACATAATGCTGACACGTTCAAACATAAAAAGTGAGAAATCAAATTGCGTTTATTATTTTTTTAATATCTATATTTAAAACTTTTTTTAAAAATTGTTAAAACAATTATTTACTTGTACAGAATAACATTTTTAGCAAACTCTCTGCCAGAAAAGTTTGGAGTTGTGCAAATGGCTGATAATACTGCACGTGTTTGTACAGTTTTATGGTTTTATGGTCATGGTTTAAATGATAAACAAGAAATAGAAAATGATATAAGTGTTTACGATATAGCTGATCACAGAGATTACACATTTCGTGCTGGAGATGTTGTTTTAAGATTAGCCTCTGAAGATAATTCAAATGAAAATGTTATTGTATCTCCGGCTGGTCAGGTATTTTAAAATTTTACTTTTTTTCTTCATACATCATGGCAACTACATAGATATGTTGTAACATAACATAACATGTTTAAATTTGTAGACGTCAATTTATTAGGATGACACAAAAGTTTGTTAATAAAAAGTTTAATTTTTATAACCCTTTTCATTTTTATAAACCAAAAATTTTTATAATAAATTTGCAATTAATAGGGTCAATACGCATTTCTCTAATATAATATATGTTTGTTTTTGTTGTTTGTTGTAATACTTCTGCCTTATAGTTGTACTTTTATGACTAATGAATTGAGTATTTTTGTTATATTATGTTAATTGGTTTATCACATAATGCTTACCACAATGATGGCAATTGTTAATAAGTGTTTTCATTTTTGTAAAATATTTGTGTATATTTATTTTATAAATTCTTATAGTCTTAATTTGATCTTTCCTAATTTTTCATCTGAGGCTGGCAGGTTCGGGTTGCAAGGCGATAAACAGACTTATTTTGTTTATTGCTCTTTGAGAATATAAACTAAATATAAAACAAATATTTCCACTATAAGAGTGCATATTTTTATAAAACAAATTCACTAAAATAATCAACTCCACTAAATGCTATGAATTATAATTGAGTCTGTACTAAGTTAAACAAAACTATAATTAAGTAAAAATAAAAACAATTTCTAAGAGAATCAATCACTTCTTTTTTCTCAGGCATTTACTACTAAATATGTTCCACTAGTGATTAGACTTACTTATTTTAGTTGCAAACCTTATATATAAAGAGAACATAATAATACTGAATAATACTCCCCTTTCAAACACCACCTCTCAATACTGGACATCTGTCCAAATATTATAATTTATCTAGCACCCCCTTTATATAAAATTATATAAAATATTTCTTCTTTCTCTTATGGCCTGATGGTTATAACTATTATGGCCATGGTTAAGACTATTATGGCCTGATGGTTCCATATAAGTGGTGGAACTTTCATAGGTTCCACTGCGAAACAATAGCAAAACTTTTCGCAATTTATTGGCATTTCAAGAATAATAATATGACACATTTTATGACCAATTAATAAAAGTAATTTTTAAAAATTACTTTAATTGCAACAAAGTTTATTGTAACAAGAAAGTATGAAATCTAGAACGATGTTTAAACAATATTTTTTAAAACTGTGACTTAATTATGTTGTTTTTTCTAATTTATGCATTTCCTATATATATATTTACATATATATATATACATATATATATATATATATATATATATATATATATATATATATATATATATATATATATATATATATATATATATATATATATATATATATATATATATATATATACATATATATATATATATATATATATATATATATATATATATATATATATATATATATACACACACACACACACACACACACACACATATATATATACATATATATATACACACACACATGTATATATATGTATATATATGTGTGTGTGTGTGTTGCTTAATTGTCACTAAAATGTTAAAAAAAAGTTTTGAAAGAGACTTTTTTTACCATCAAAGTCTCTTTTGTGTGTGTGTGTGTGTGTGTGTGTGTGTGTGTGTGTGTGTGTGTGTGTGTGTGTGTGTGTGTGTGTGTGTGTATATATATTATATAACTATTACCATGGTATGATTATATATTGTTATATAACTATGAATTTTGTATAACTAAATACATTGTTAATATTGTATAACCAAATATATAACTTAGGATGGTCCAAAGAACTTTTTTTTTAAAAAGTGTACATTGAAATCTTCCATTCTTATCCATCTACTAAAACAAAAATTGAGTAAAAATTTGAGTTGATTTGAAGCTTTTTTAGAGGTAGCTTAGATCCTTAAACATCAGACAGGTCCCAAAAATGAAAAATATTTTTTCAAAAGTATACTGTTGGGCCTCAAAAGAAGCAAAATTTTACTGTTACAGAGGATACAAACAAGTGTGCAGTAATATACTGTTTTAGAGTATACAAGCAAATGTGCAGTAATATATACTGTTAAAGTAAAGTATCAAGTACAGGTAAATACACCTTAAAAATGTAAACACATTAAAAACTACTAAGTCATGTTCTCCACAAGCACTGTTTAAGCTTAAGCGCATAATATTCTTTGTTTTAAGACTTTATATAAATACTCTCTTAAAAAAATACTTGTTAGATTGTTTTCATTTTTAAAAAGTGTGATATAAACAATTTAAAATTAAAAAAAAAAAAAATTTAAACTAAAAAATTTAAACCACACTTTTTGGCATGGGTAAGCACTAATTTGAAAATAAGTTTGCAATTCCTTGATTTTTAGATATCTACATTGTTGCTACAAATACAAAATACAAAATTTTTTTTTACAATATTCGTTTCAGATTGATGAAGTGAGGTTTTTAGTAGAGATGCTTGTAGTGTTTAAGGGGTACTAAAGTTAACACAAACATTGAAACACAAAGTTTAATTTTCTTTTCAGAATCAGTAAGTTACATTTCAAAACAACCCAAATCATTTCCCTAATTGATGTTATTGCTTTCCTTGTCATTTAAATTGCCTTTATATTTAGCATTTGTTTTGATTGATGTCACTAGATTAATCGCTATTGGCTTCATTCCATTCGCTCTAAAAGATACTTTGTTGCATACTTATTTTTTTATTTTGTGGCAGACTGGGCATTCTTTAAAATCCTTTATTATATAAAAATCATTTCAAACGCATTTTTATTTATATATATAAAGTTGTTATTTTTCTTTTTCGTGGTTTTTCTTTTACTTTTGATCAATTTTTTTATTTTTTCCAATTTCAACTCAACCTGTTTAAAGATGTTTTGGTCTTCCATAGAACCATGTATTTTCGTGACACGTTTATTTTTTGTTTTGTATATGTTTTTTGGCTTTATCTTGTTTACTGTAAACAAACCTGGTGTGTCTTCTAGATTTAAACTTTTCTCCTAACTTTCTTTCATAATCATCTATCACTGCTCGAACATAACTTTCCAATAGTTTGCCGATCCATATCGATGATGTGTTTTTGTTAATTTGGACAATGAATTTGGAGTAACTGGAGTTAACAAGACATTTGCTAATGAACGTGTGCACATTTTCTTTGGTGTACTTAGAACACGATTGCCTGAAGAATCTTGCTCCTGATTTTGAGTCATGCAGTTTGCAGCCTGTTGAAGTTTATATTTTAAGTTTTGGTCAAACCGTTTCTAAAATATCCTTGCCACAGTCAAGCAAAGTTACTTAAATATTTATATCTCTGAAAAAAATTATAAAAATTCTATTTATAACAACAATTATATTTGTCTTGAACCTTTTTATCTATTAAATATTGCACTTTAGACAATGATTAAACATCAGGTGCAACTTCATAAAAAACCAGTTTCATAAATTGATAACCCATCCCTGTTCTACGCATACTACATATTATGTCATACCAAAACATTCAACTACTAATATCAAAACTTTTTATTTGTAATCTTTTTTTAAAGTTCTGAGCCATTTTAGGCATGAATTGTACATTACAATTTAATAAAGTTTAAAAGCATTTCTAAACTTCTGAATTTGATTTAGCTTTATTGAATGTGCACATGTGCACACTCTGGACACAAAAGAATGTTAGTTAATATATTTCCTTGTCTTTTTAAAATGTCGTGGTGCTCTGCTTCCCATCTCTGCCAAAACGACTGACCAAGCCTATAATAAATTTAAAAAGTTGTGTTTAGAATACTGTTATATAGGAATTATATGGAATAGTGTTAAAAAACAAATAACTAGTGTACAACATCTTATAAACAAATTTTTTTCATTATAATTTACTTAATAACTAAACAATAACACTCTACTTCTGTCTTTACAACATATCTTGCGTTATCAAATAGTTTGACAAATTAGCGACCACCTTGATTCTTGGTGTTGCAATAGTCTCTAATTTTTAAAACATCAATAATTAGATTAGTGACTTGCTTTCTTAATACTCCTTGATAACACCTGATTTTATTTTTAATGAATTCTACAATAGAGTTTTCTTCCTCTGGTGTCACAACTCGTAGATGCTGATTTTTGATATTAGCAGTTTTTCTATCTAATCTCTGATCAATGGTGCCTTGATCTTTAATAAAAGAAAACATACCAGTTTTCAAAGCAGCATAGCCTCTTTTGTTGTGCTCTTTGCACCAAGACACAGCTTGTTGAATCTGAAGCTCTTATTTATTAATGTTTTTCCTCTGGACTTTTGGCTCTACCTTTAAATTTGGCTTTCCAGCAACAAAAGGTACTTTTCCCACTTTTATAGTAAGTTTTGGTTTCACCATTGCAAAATTACTTACAATACTTTTATCTTTAAAATATATATATTATAAAACAATTGTGTGCATAAAAACACATTAACAATACCTTTGCTAAATAAAAGTATAATATCTGAGTGCCTTATATGTTAAATTAACAAGAAATTTTATTTAATAAAAGTTTCCCTAAATACATAATATTAGAATTCAAAATAAAAGTTGTCGTTTGTAAGGTTGTTTTTTTTGTAGTTTTTAAGAGTTTTTTGGGGTTGTTCATGTCTTTTCTTTTATAATAAGCTTGCAATAATGTGTGTACAAATGCTATGGCCCAAAAACAAAAAGTTTATGAAATTTTGAGTGAATCTGATGAACGACTCTAAAATTATTTGCCCATAACCTCCTTGCAGTATTTAAGGGGTAACAACAAAAAAAGCAACTTTTCTTTGAAACACAAAACTTTACTAAAAACCATAGATTGAAAAATACGGCCAGAGAAGACAATGTTGTTAATATATTTTTAAGTACAGAAAGTTTCAGCACTTTTCAGTTTATAGGGTACTATTTTTTTTTTGTAGTTTTCAAAGCGTACCTACCTGTACAAAAAAAAATACTCAAAAATTGACTTTGGAAATCTCAAATTCCCACTTTGATCCCAAATTTCTAAAGTATGGTGTTAAAATGACTCATGATCTTAATCCAATACCAACTAGTTAACCAAATGGTGCAGTTGCATAGAGATTAATGTGTTCTGTTGATTTATGTGGTGATTTACTTAATAAGGATTAGAATTAGATTTTAACAAGTTGTTTTCATTGTTTCTAGGACTTTGATTTTTAAAATATAGACTAGCAAATGAAGATTGTTTTTT
>NC_088928.1:41140000-41160000 GCF_038396675.1 Hydra vulgaris
AACCTGGCCACGCATCAAGGAGGAGGTGGGCAAGATGGAGGAGATCATTAAGTTTGATTGGAATGAGCTACAGGTCAGATCATCCTTGTACAACATTGCAAGGGAGGCCCTGGAGTTTGCCAAGAGGGCACTGACCATAGAGACATTTAATAAGGGGGACTACATGAAACTTTGTGAGCTAGTTGTCTTCTATTTGGGAGGAGATGTGTTAGAATTTCATTTTTATCAACCTGAGCCTGCCATGAAGCCAGATACAGTTATAGTATATTGTCAATAATTTTTGTGTTTAAGGGAGAGTACATTTTCAAGTTTTTCTTACATATTTAATAATAGTAATATTTTGTTCTAAAGGTTCATGGCAGATGCTCTATACCTGCTGACCCTGAGGATGACTGAGAAGGTAGCCCAAGTGATGAATGAGGAAGAAAAGAAGATGGTAAAGGCAGCGACATTCTTTGTTTCTGTATGTTATGGGCCCTGGTTCCTAAAATCCTATGTGGTGGACAAGTCGACTTCAAATGACTTGGCTGCCTTTAAGTCATCGTTTGACATAAGGGACCACTACCCAAAACTTGAACAGACCCTTCTTTCCAGTATGCAGCGGCGTGCTTGGAATTTAACAGAACAGTTAGTTACTCTGTCCCTAGCTGACGATGTTGACAACGAGGTGAAGAAAATGATGGAGAAGTTGGTCAAGTGTGATGTCCCTGACCAGTTTCATATGGAGAAACCGAAGCTACCGGTTATTAGCAGGTCAACAAAGCTTACTGAGCTGGTAGGTTCCCAGAGCTGGATCTTGTTTAAGGTATCTGAGATCCCTGTTGAAGAGGTGGAGAAGTGGATCAGCGGAGATGCCAGTCAGACATTTGATATATTTAAAAGGTTTTTGAAGTCGATTAAATGTGTCAATGACTGCGCTGAAAGGAATATCTGACTAATCCAGGACTTTGTTGAAGGCTACAGGTTGGACAACATGAAGCAGAACCTCATGCTGGTTGCCAGAGACAACAGAAAGAAGCTGAAGAAGGACCTGACAAAAAAATAACTCAAAAATATTTAATTTTTTAAACTGAAAATATACGTTTTTTTTTTTAATTGAAATTTACAGATATCACTTTTACTGGAACAAAAAATTTTTGTGTGGTGTTTTTAGCCCATTCAGACCTTAGAGAATGGGAAAAGCTTGAGAGGTAATTTTTTTTTTTTTTTATGACACCCTAATATATATATATATATATATATATATATATATATATATATATATATATATATATATATATATATATATATATATATATTCAAAATTTCTAAATTTCCAAAAGTCAGTTATGATGTCATAAAAGTTAAAATTGTTTCTATATCCTTCTTTCATAATGAAAAACTAACCCTAATCCTTGACAAATTTTATCTGATTCATTTATAACTACAGCTTAAGTTAAAAAATGGTACTTAGATTTGTTAGACCATTATTGGATGATGTCCAGTAGGTGTCCAAAATGAACTTTAATTTGATAAATGATGTAAAAGTTATTATTTAAGAATATTTGCAGCATTTGAACTATTTTTAAATATTTAGGTAGTTCAAGTAAACAATGATGGAACTGTAAAAGTTCGTTGGATTGATGATTCAATTAGTAGTGTCAAGTCGACTAATCTTATTGTTGTAGATCATGAGGTATGTGTTACTCAAAAGTGTTACTTTGTGTTATATATGCAAGGAGTTGGTTATATTTTAGTTCTATTTAACATCTTTATATTAAATGGCAGAGCCCTGTATTAAAATAAGAAAAAACAAATAAGATACAGTTTAATTTAACTATTTTAATTTTTCCTACTTAATTTCCTAATTGTACATTTTTTCCTTTATTGTACATGCTTGAATTCTATATATGGTTAGTTACTTGCTGTTCTTCTCCACAATATTTTTGTAAACTCTCCACAATATCTTTGTCGCAATATCTTTTTTTTTCTTTGGTAGTAAATGCTCTAGCAATAAGCTCAACTGTATCTGTAACTATGTAAATCGATTGTAAATTATCAAATGTATTAAGCCCGTGAATAGTTATTTAATTTTATGAGTTTAATAAAAAAAAAATTATGAATTTTTTGACAATTATATTTAAAAAATCTTGTAAGTAGTGTGATTAAATTCTTTTCAAATTCTTCTAGTAATGAAATTATTTTACAAAAAAAAAAGCATTTTGGTAATTTGAGTGTTTGATTATTTTATTTAAATAATAACTTGAATGTTTTGATCTCCAAAGAATAAGTTTGCTATTATTCAATAAGATTAAATTTAAAATTGCTGCCTAAATACAAAGGTCTATTTACCTGATATAGTATTTGTTTAATAAAAATTTTAATAAATATTTTTTCGTGCCAACCGCACATTTTTTTGGATGAAATTTGGATGACATTACATTGAAAACTAATTAAAATTTGAATATTAAATCTTTTTGAAAGCATAACAAACTATATATCAATAGAAAACTAAACAAATAAACTTTTTAATCAATTAAGTTTTTTACACACATTGTTTAACAATAAGAAATGCAACGTTCCTAAAACCATTGTTTTTATGAATAGTAACATTAGATTCAAAATAAAACTCATTTAATGTGTAATTAGAATGTTTTTCTTCAAAAGACTTTTGTAATTACTGAACTAAATACTTATACACTTTTACAAGTTAAATTTTACAGTGTTAACACTGCTTTATTTTAGAACTAAATTCAAAGATATTTTTTTATCAAGGATTTCTCAAGACTTTTTAACTTTGTTATGTGATAACTTTCTATAAATACACAATATGGTATTATTGTTCTTGATTATGAAGAGAATTTATTAAACTTGAAGAACAAACAAATTATATGTGTGCAGAATGAAAGTTTATGTACAAAAAAAGATAAATTATGAAGTATACTCTAAAGCCGTTACCAACAGCTTGCGGTAAAGATTTTTAAAAATTGAAAGCCGCTGTCAGCGGCTTGCGGTAGTGAAAGAGTTAAGTGTAAATTGGTTTTAAAAGTATTACATTTTTTTCTCAAGATGTGAATAATTTGAAGTTGCAGAAAAATGTTCTAGTGAGTGCAATATTGACATTCTGTTAAAATTAGATTAAGATGAGTTCCGAATTTACACCTGAAGATCAATATTTTATGTTACATTAATGTAACATAAGTTCACTAAGTTTACACTAAACTAATAAGAACATAATGTATTAAATAGACCTAAAGGATGAGGAGCTTCTCTGTCTGTTACTTTAGTTTGATCCACATTTACTGTCACAAGTTATGAAAATAAGTGTGATTTTATTTTGGTTTGAATGACGATGGTTGTTAATTGAATCTCTGATAAACAGTTCTTCACTTTTCGTATGTCTCAATGCTATTGCTCAACAACAATGGAACCTTTTGGGTTAGACCTTTCTTTTATTTCAACTCCTTGCAAAACTAGTTGAGTAAAAAATTTTTGAACATAAAGAAACAAGATTAAAAAGATGCAACTTAGCTGAGTGATTAGTCACACAACATCATAGGTGGCCTAAATATGACATCAGTGTTTCATACAAAGATATTTATAAAGAGATTGGTAAAGACAAAAAACAGAATTAGGAGTAAGAAAATAGTAAGTATAACCTTAACAGTGTCATGAGTTAACCTTAGCAGCGCCATGAGTTAATCTTAACAGTGCCATGAGTTAACCATAACTATGTAACAGTGCAATGAGTTAACCTTAGCAGATAACTTTTCAATTGGTTTAATATATAGTTCTGCTGAGAGGCAGTAGTGAAAGATAACATAAGAAAACTTAACGTAAAAGACAAAGTTAAATAACTTTTTTTTTTTATATATATAATAATTTATTACCTATATATTATAATTTACTATATAATCTATTTTTTTTTTACAATATTCTATTACCAATTTTTATATATATATAAATTTTTTTCTTTTTTTTATATTAAATGTTGTATTGGATTTAAATCAGGGCTCTGTGCAGGTCCTTCTAAACCATTTTCATAAAAAAAAAAAGCTTTAATTTTTTGGCAGTGTTTTTTGTTAAATAAAAATCTAAGCTTTTTAGCAAAAGATATTTTGCTCTTATGCATTACTATACAAGGCAGCATTTATAGTTTCATAGATAAATTCTAATTTATCAGCATTTCATTGCATTGAAATGGTGTAAATTGATATAAATTGATAGGCTTGGAAACTTAGAGAGAGTTGATTAGAGAGACATTTTGGTTGGTGACAAAACATTTTTACTCTTTTAGTTAAAAAAAGTATTTTTTATCTATTTAATTTCATTCAAATCTTGCTTTTTAAAATATAATTTATATGCCTTTTTAATGTCAATGTAGCACTCCCTTGCATTTTCTGCCTATATCAGTTGTTGTATGTACTGAAGCCCTCACAGCTCCCTAAATCAGTGCGCTGTCAAAGTGTTGAATAAAAAAGTGATTTTATAGTATATATGAGGCACTATGCAGTAGCATTTGAAAATTTTTGGACAAAAAAGTTTGAATTTTACTGATATTTCAGCACCTACTTCATTAAAGCCAACATAGTATATATCAATTACAAGATTTTTTTAATTTTATGTTCACTATTATGTTTTAACCAAATATTGATTATTTAATCAACATATTTAATTTGCTTTTAAAATTATTGATGAGTTCAAAAAAACACACACATTCATAAGGTACTCCAAGAAAAACTAATGGTTGTATTACAGAAGAGAGTTTGTTTTACAGAACTTTGTTTTTTAAGTCAGGATTTTAAAAACTTGCTGGCTTTTTTATTATTTTTTGTTTTTTGTTTTTTTGTTTTGAAGGGAATAAAGGTTGTCCTTATTTTTTATTACCATATTCAGTTAGTATAATTTATTCAGGATGATGATAATTGGGATAATGAAGTTGAAAATAATAGTGTGTATAGTTTGGATGGGGACGAAGAAGAGTGGGAAACAGCTAGTGATGCAAGTGATGCAACATTTGAAACGGTTTATGACAATATAAATCCTCTTGAAGATATAATAATGCGCTCATTGGCTTCACTTAACACAACAAGTTCTAGCAACAACCCACATGTTGGATCAGTAGACAGTGTTATAGGTAAGATCACATAAACATTAGTATAATATCAAGAAAATAATTTTTAATTGTTTTTCTATTATGTCATGGCCTTGACATTAAACTGATTCTATATTGGGTAATAAGTGAAGCTCTTTATTTATGGTGAAAGTTCTGATGTAAAGCCCGATTTTAATTTTATTACCTTAGATGGTAATCTTTCCAGCAATAATATTACAATAAAAATACTCCTTATCGGCAAAATAGATAATGCTAGGAAGATACCCAGCTTTAGGAAATGCTTACTCCAACTTCATATTTAATTTTAAAAATGGCATAATGAAAGCCCTTCATAACTACACAAGTGTGGGACCATGAACATTAAACTAAAAAAAAAATTGTGTTATTAGCAAAAATCAATTTAAAAAATATAAAATATTTGTTCCTTTTTTTTGTTGCTGAATATATAATATAAATTGAATATATTTTGTATTATTATAATTTATTTTATATTATTATGTGATATTATTATGTAAAGATTTTTTTAACTCCAAATATTTTACAATTGGATAACATTTAAGAGTTTACAAGTTATTCAATAGTTAAGATTGCTCTCTTACAATTAGGTATTAAATAATGACAGGCCCAGTGTCAAGGTTCTATCGTGTAAAATAACTAAGTGGAGTTTTAATTTAATTGGAGGTTTGCAAATTCATTAATTATTTTAGAATAGTTTAAATTACATGCCATATACAGTACTGTGAATAAGTTTTTAGACCACTTGTATAGTTAGGTGTATTTACAATTTTTTTCCTATGTAATTTTTTTAAAGGGTGCTTAAGTTTAATAATATATAAGAAAAGTTCCAAGAATATATTATTTTGAATAAATAAACAAAATTGATAAGGAAACATGAGGGATTTGTTTGTTTATTTATTAAAACGATGTGTCATAACAACTACATCCAAAACAGGATATTCGAAGATTGCTGTTACAGAAATCAGAGAAACTGGCTCCCTTGAAGATAGAAAGAAAAGTGGTAGACCTCCAAAGCTAACAAAAGATGACAATAAATATTTAAAAACCCTATCTTTAAGAAATACAAAAAAAGCATCAACCGAGTCGGCAAAAGAAATTAACACAGCGACTGAAAAATGTCAGCTCTTCTTTTATTCGATGGCACCTACTTAATTTGGGATTAAGAGGGTGTGTTGTAATTCGAAAACCATTATCACTGTGTGGCAATAAAGAAAAACGACTTGAATATGCAAAACAGCACAAAGATTGGGCCCAGGAAATGTTTAATCGGGTTCTGTACACGAATTTGAAAATTTTGAAACGAAAGGACGCCAATATGTTTGAAGAAGAATTGAAGAAGCCTATTAGCCCGAGTGTTTAAACCCTACTATTAAACACAGAGGAGGCTCTTTACAAGTTTGGGGCTGTTTATCTTCATCTGGAGTAGGTGATTTGATCAAAATAAGGGGGCGACTTACTGGGGAACATTATGTGGATATCCTAAGGCACCATGCTGTATCATCCGGAATGAGACTAATAGGTCATAATTTTATTCTGCAGCAGGACAATGACCCAAAATATTGTTCCTGAGTGGCAAAAAATTATCTCCCCAAAATTAGCTCCCCGAAATGCTGAAGAATGCTTTGAAGTACTTCAAAGAGAATGGCACAACAGGATTTTATAACTAACTCGTGTTAATCTATTCCCCGGCAAATATTGGCTGATTGAGGCAAAAGGAGGACATAGTAAATATTAAGAGTTTTTTATGAAGTTTGACATTAAAAAGTTTGTAATTGTTCCATATTTTGTGTGAAATACATGTGTTTTAATAAGTTTATAATTTAGAACTAAAAACTTAAATATTAGAGAAGAATTGTCCAGGATTTTTTGAATATATATATACATATATATATATATATATATATATATATATATATATATATATATATATATATATATATATATATATATATATATATATATATATATATATATATATATGTATATATAACCCTCAGAATTGAACTGACCTCACACATATTAAGGTCGGCAAATAAAAAAATTGGAATTAGTAAAAAATAAAAAACTATATTTTTTACTAATTCTGAGGGCTGCATGTATGTATATATATATATATATATATATATATATATATATATATATATATATATATATATATATATATATATATATATATATATAAAACAATTCTCTAGAAAACAGGCGTCTGTTTACTATTGCTAGAAACCATTGTAAAAAGGTTTTGTCTAACGCCGAGGCCCGCTATTGTCAGGTCATGAAATCGTTACTTACGGAGAATCTTTAATAGTATCAAAAATAAAGGCAAATCTGTTATTCCACCTCTCCTGTATGGTTCAGATTTTGTCACCTCATCTAAAGACAAAGCTGAATTGTTTGCTAAGAACTTTTCATCAATATCATCTCTCAATTCCACTAGTTGCGTTCTACCTGATATAGCTGTCAAACAGGATGATACATTGCTTAACATTCATATCACTCCAGCTTCTATATCTAAAGTGATTTCCTGCTTCTCTTCTACAGCTTGTGGTCCGGACAACATACCTGTTATAGTCTTGAAGAAGTGTTCTCCGGAGCTGTCACCTATACTTTCAAAACTATTTAACAAGTGCTTGTCAGAGTCTTGTTATCCAGAAAGGGGCATTTGTTATCCCTATTTTCAAAAATTCTGGAGAGCAATTTGACTCATCTAACTACCATCCCATTAGTCTTTTTCCTATTATAAACAAGGTGTTTGAGTCTATAATTAACTAACACTTAATCTCTTATCTTGAATCTAATAACTTACATTCTGATCATCAATATGGATTTCGATCTTCTCGTTCTACAGCTGATTTGCTAACAGTAATAACCTGTAGGTTTTATTGTGCATTAGACAGAAGTGGAGAGGTTAAGGCTATCGCTTTTGACATTTCTAAAGCTTTTGATAAAATTTGGGATGTGGGTCTTCTCCATAAGCTTTCTTCTTATGGTGTATCAGATAACATCTTTAAGCTACAGTATGGGGCTCACAGTCGCTGGTGAACTTTAATTCAGGTAAAACTAATTTAATGAATGGTAATGTACCATTCATAATAAGTCATCTATGATTAGTTATCTACCTTTCATCTTCTAGGATTAGCTCTTACTTTCGATCTTTCTTGGAAACCATATATCAAATCAATTGCTAAATTTGTATCTGCTAAGATTGCATTTCTTTACCATGCTTGCCGCTTTCTTACCCCAGATTCTGTTCTTTGTCTATAAATTTCAAATCCGTCCTTGTATAGAGTACTGTTGCCATATCTGGGGTGGATCTTCCAATGATCGTGGCAAAACATATTTGTTGATATACATAACCTTGCATTGAGCATTAGATAAGGTTGAGCTCCATCAACCAGGTTGAGTCTAGGTTTTGGTGCTATCCATATCAGCTTGCAGATGAGCTTTGTCTTCAGCGGTTTTGAGTACGCTCAGAATTTTAGTATCGTCTGCGTACATTTTACAGATGCTTTTATTACTAACGTGTTCAGGTTGTTGATAAATATTATGAAGAGCGTATGACCAAACAGTAAACCTTGCAGAATGCCACTGGTGACTTGTTCCCTGTTGGATGAGGTATTACCAAGAAGAACCTGTTGTTATTTATTTGAAAGAAAAGCTTTAATCCAGTCAAGAACTTTACCTTCAATTCCGTAGGTTTTAAGTTTTTGTAATAGTCTTTTGTGAGGGACTTTGTCGAAAGCTTTGCAAAGTCAAGAAAGAACACGTCTGCAGGAAGTAAATGAGATACGCTGTAGGTTAGAATGTCCATGGTTTTGAGCAGATTCGTGACGCAGGCTTTTTTTATTGATGAAGCTCTGTTGACAATCAGCAATAAGTTTGTTAGCTATAAGGTGCTCCATTATCTTCTCTTGTACCTTTTTTTCCATTATTTTGAATGGTACAGAGGTGATGGAGATTGGCCTGTAATTTGCAGTGTCAAGTCTGGGGCCTTTTTTGAACAGTGGTGTTACCTTTGCCAAGAGCTACAATTTTGGGGCTACACCTTGCTCTAAAGATTTCTGTAAAATAATGGCAAGTGGGGCAGCTACCACATTGGCACATTCTTTAAGCATAAATGGGCATATATGGTCATCTCCAGGTGATTTCAGCATTGGGACAGATAAGTAGTTGTGAATGCAATCACAGTGAAGATAACAGAGGAGATTAAAGCGATTGTGCATTTGATGAACGGTGGTAAAGATTGATCTGATGGTTCAACTGTGAATACAGATTGGAACTGATTGTTTAGTATATTAGCAATGAATGCTTGGTCACTGTTTATATCCCCAGAGGGGGTGAGCACATAGAAGTTACTTGATTGTTGGCAGTGTGTTTGCTATTATCATAGGCGTAGAGACGTTTAGTGTTCTATTTATCGTTGGCTATTTTGTGTTTGAATTCTTTAATTGCAATTCAGGAAAGGGAGAGTTGTAAGTATTTTTGACTAATTGGTGTTGCCATGTCAGAATGCAGTGGCCTTGTGGGGTACTACCAACAGGAGGATCAATATCAATGTGGCTTATTCGATTGGCTGTTTCCCTAATTATGAGTTCTACCGTATTTTTGAATAGACCATTGACTTGGATGAAGGTGGTATCAATAATGTGCTGGTGTAGATGTAGGTCAAACATAATTTCAGCAATTTTTGTGCCTAAACTAGTTTTGGCGCCAGTGTTATTGATCCAATGGTCATGCCATTTGACATCAGGGAAATCAAAGTCACCAGTAGTTATTAAACCGGTAAATTTTTTGTTAACCATGTCATGGATATTTGCATAGGAGATGTTTTACTATTTCATCAAAGTCCAAAGTGTTATTGGTAGATAGGCAATAAATGCAGCTAATTAGGAGAGATTGATGTGGAAGTAAAATATAAAATAAAAGTTTACAGCTATCTTTTCTATAGATGTTGTAGTTTGGAAGAGTAGGTGCTGAGAATTCATCAAGTCAAATTTCAGTGGTAAAAGTCATATCATAGTTGTAGTGGGATGTTGCCAAGGCAAGTTTGGTTAGTTTATTGGGGTGTATAAATGTGGCGTTAATGTAGAAGCAGTTTAGTGACGGTTTGAAAGTGGGAGATGGCAAGTTGTTGATTGTGGGAAAACAGTCATGTGTTAGATGTTGCAGTTTTTGCCATGTTGGTTTGGGCTGCTGCGAGTGCTTCTTTCCAGTTGACAAAAAAAGGTGCTTTCCAAGCCTTTTGAGGAAATTGGTAAACTCCACTGTGGAGTACAAAACAAACAAGCTGGTCAAGTTTACCATTTGCTTTAAGGCCGTTGTTGAGTTTGTACTTTTAGTTGTTTAATTTGTTGAAAAGCTTGATCTGTCCATATGAATCCAATTATAAATACTTCATCGTTATCCAGATTTTTGGCGATTGCTAGAAAACTGTTGCGAGTTTCATTGGTTTCAAATTCAATAATTAGAGATGTTGGAGCTAGTTGTAAGAGTACCATGGCAGTGGAAGTTGTATATGTGCTAGTGTTTGGTGGCAATTTGTTGATTTTGTTAGAATTTGAGAATTTGATCAACTGCGGAAGCATTGGTACTGGTTGTGTTAGAAAGCCCGATAACGATTGCTTTCTTAGTTTTTAATTGTTGAAGCCTGGTGTTTAATTGTTGAAGCCTGGTGTTTAATTGTTGAAGCCTGGTGTTTAATTGTTGAAGCCTGGTGTTTAATTGTTGAAGCCTGGTGTTTAATTGTTGAAGCCTGGTGTTTGTTTTTGCAGCATTTATGACAGCATTGCTAGTGGCTGACCCTGTTTTGGCTAATTGCGAGGTAAATACTTTATATTTGGTTGAGACTGGAGCGGATGGATGATCTGCCAACAGTTGGCAGTTAGCAAATTGAATTTGCAAGTTGGTATTTGTTTTTTTTGAGAGCTGCTACTTATTCAAAAAGTATTGTGATTGTAAGCAGCTTTGCCTCCTCCAGGACCTTTCTACCCTGAATAAAAACATGAAGATAACAACAAGATAGTGTACCTTGTTACACAGCCAAGAGTACCAAAGAATATTTATAACCAAATTAAAAAATGAAATTAATAATGCCTCTCATAGTTGTTTTTTTTAATTGCTCACAAAAAATATTTATTTGAATAAATTTTTACTTGTCTAAACTTTATTGTATTTCTGCACATAAATATCAGGCCTTGTTTAAATAAAAAATGCTTAACACATTAGCCTAATGTGAATTTGACATCATAAAATTTTCTTTATTTTTTTATTCTTTAAAGACATCAACTTTTTTAAATTGCCGCAATAATATTAATTACTGCAAAATGAGTTAAATATTATTCAACTCATTTTTATTATTACTATTAGGAAATGTTTATTTTCTTTCATTTTTTTTTTTTTTTTAAATTAAATAATTAAATTTAATATTTTAAAGACATATTTTTAAAAATATTTGATATAAACAAATTGTTTTTCTCAACATTTGTAAAAATGAATTAAAATATGTTAAATTTTTTTAAATAAATATTTCTTAAATAATCACTTAAAAAGTTTGCAACTAAAAATGATTTTTTATTTTAAAAAAATTAGCGAGTAATAAATACAAAAATTACGTTAATTTATCTATTTTATTTATTAAAAGTTTATTATTTTATTAAAAATTTTGTTGAGAAGGTAAAGATTATCTTTCCAAACACCATTTGTTAAAATTATATCGTTGTATATATCGTTTATTAAAGAATAATTGCTGCGCTCTACTTGCGTTATAAAAAAAAGTTTAACTTACATTTTGTGCGAATTTTTGATACAGCCTCAGAACACATTTATTTAAAATTCAATTTTGAGTTAAAAAAAAATGTTTTGGAAGGAAAACTGAAAAAAACAATTGCAATAAAAATGAGCTAATTTTTTTTTAAGAATAAATAAAATTTAAATATTGAATAATATTTAGTAATATTTTTAAATAAATTTGACAGCTTAGTTAAACCCAAGCATTAACTTTAATTTTAATAAACTTAAATATATTTCTTTAAATCAGAATTAATACATATATATATATATATATATATATATATATATATATATATATATATATATATATATATATATATATATATATATATTAAATCAAAATTACATTATATATTTTTTATTAGAATAAAATTATAGATTTTTATTAAATTTGTTTTAAATATATATATATATATATATATATATATATATATATATATATATATATATATATATATATATATATATATATATTAAATCAAAATTAAATTATATATTTTTTATTAGAATAAAATTATATATTTTTATTAAATTTGTTTTAAATTAAATCACATATTTTTTATCAGAATTAAATTGTATTGTAATGATCTTTGCTTCAAGATTAGGGATCGTCTATAAGTTATGCAATGCAAAACTTATTTTAAAAAATATAAGTAGGAGATCATTTTGCTCTTTCACATTGGAGTTTTTGCTGGGCTTGAAAGGTTGTTTATATACTTGGTTTAATTAAAGACTCTGCGAGGGAAAACTTTTAATCCTTTGTGTTTTGTCTATATGTTTAATTTCAGGTTACATAGTCTATGGAAAATTCCTTAAAGTATTGGTGTTTTTCAAGCAAAAAATTCGATCATTACAATAAAAAAATTTTTTTTATTATAAATTATTTATTATTATATAGAAATTTAAGTAAAAATCGCTCTAGGCATATGTAACCCATTTTTAAATTGCCAGCAATTTAACTTAACACTGTAAAACAAGGCCTGTATATATATATATATATATATATATATATATATATATATATATGTATATATATATATATATATATATATATATATATATATATATATATATATACATATAAATATATATATATACATATAAATATATATATATATATATATATATATATATATATATATATATATATATATATATATATATATATATATAGATCTATAGTTTGTTGGCTTTGGGAAGAGCGGAAGGAAAAAAGTGATTCTTATGCCAACACATACGTCACTTTTAATTACTTTTGACTTTCGTCCAACATTTTCGTGTTGGACGAAAGTCAAAACCATTAATTTAATTACAAATTAATTGTTATATAAAAAAACCACAAAAACGCAAATTTAATTGACCAGAATGTTTTTAAAACATTCTGAATGTTTTTAACAATATAAACAATGTTTTTATTTTTATTTTTTTAATAAAATGTTTTTATTTTTATTTTTTTTACTGTAAATCATGCGCGGAGTGTCTTAATCTTATAGCCTGACTCGGAAGGGAGTGCTGCTACATCGACTGACAAATAGCCTGACTCGCAAGGGAGTGCTGCTACATCGACTGACAAATAGCCTGACTCGCAAGGGAGTACTGCTACATCGACTGACAAATAGCCTGACCCGCAAGGGAGTGCTGCTACATCGACTGAGGTTTTGGTTGGGGCAGGCAGTCTATCATTATTAAAGAAAAAAAATTCCGGTCTTGGATTTTAATTTTTACTTTTTGTCAACAAAATATGGAAAAAACTTTCGGACAACATCTAAGGGTTCTATATATATATATATATATATATATATATATATATATATATATATATATATATATATATATATATATATATATATATATATATATATATATATATATATATATATATATATATATATATATATATATATATATATATATATATATATATATATATATATATATACAACCCGTAGATGTTGTCCGAAAGTTTTTTCCATATTTTGTTGACAAAAAGTAAAAATTTAAATGCATGACCGGAATTTTTTTTTTTATTAATTGAGAGACTGCCTGCCCCAACCAAACCCTCAGTCGATGTAGCAACACTCCCTTGCGGGTCAGGCTAAAAGATAGTAGATGTAGCAGCACTCCCTTGTGGGTCAGGCTATTTGTCAGTCGATGTAGCAGCACTCCCTTGCGAGTCAGGCTATTTGTCAGTCGATGTAGCAGCACTCCCTTGCGAGTCAGGCTATTTGTCAGTCGATGTAGCAGCACTCCCTTGCGAGTCAGGCTATTTGTCAGTCGATGTAGCAGCACTCCCTTGCGAGTCAGGCTATAAGATAGTCGATGTAGCAACACTCCGCGCATGATTTACAGTAAAAAAAAATAAAAATAAAAACATTTTATTAAAAAAATAAAAATAAAAACATTGTTTACATTGTTAAAAACATTCAGAATGTTTTTAAAACATTCTGGTCTATTAAATTTGCGTTTTTGTGGTTTTTTTATATAACAATTAATTTGTAATTAAATTAATGGTTTTGACTTTCGTCCAACACGCAAATGTTGGACGAAAGTCAAAAGTAATTAAAAGTGACGTATGTGTTGGCGTAAGAATCACTTTTTTCCTTCTGCTCTTCCTAAAGACAACAAACTATATATATATATATATATATATATATATATATATATATATATATATATATATATATATATATATATATATATATATATATATATATATATATATATATATATATATATATATATATATCTGTGTGTATGTTACGCCTAAATTATGTATCATATATAAATTACTTGATGAGTTATAGGGTTGAATCAAAGAACAGCTGATTATCTGAATAAGCTTAGTCAACAATTTGCTCGAGAAAGTTCTGTTGATAGTACTACCAATACTGAAAGCTCTATAAAAGGTGTTTCAGAAGATGTTCAAACATTAGATGTTGAATCTGGGTTTTTACAAAATAATCAAACATTCAGTCAAACTATTAACGGTAATTTTGTGTACTTTATTAATAAATAAAACTAAAGTTGTTTATTAAGTGCTTGATTGTGTTTTCCTGCCTGCTGGAAAATGGCATCTGTGGTTTAAAACTCTAATCCAGAATTTTTCCCGATCCTGAGTGTTTCACAGGAACACCTATGATTGCATGCCATTATATGACCAGGCAAATCAGATTTTGTTTTGACAATTTGACCGCGGCTATTTCAAAAAACATTTCAAAAATACGCTGAATAAAAATATTCTGAATTATACCTTAGGTGAAATAAATTACATTGAAACTTCTTAACAAACTTTTTTATATTAGCGAAACACTTTTAAATTGAGTAACAATTTACCGATAATGATTTTATTTTAAAATATCATTGACAGTTGTATATGATATTTTTAATTTATATATTGTATAAATTATTTAAGTATGCATTTTTTTATAATAAATGTTATTAAAAAGTTAAAAAAAATTATTTTGTCTTTATAAAGATGACTTTCAAAGACAATGAAAGTCTCTTTAATGAATTGTAATCTAAGATTCATTGAAGTTAATACATTTAAAAAAATAAAAAAAATTTCGTTGAAAATAAAAGACAAATGTTTTTGAAAGCTGTTACAATTTAAATAAGTTTGATCTTTAATGCTTTAATATTATTGAAACGCTTTTTAATGAAGTAACAAAACATTTCTAATGAGTTTTTATATTAGGTTTTAATAAATTATTATTTTTATTTTTTTATTATTTGTACAATTATGTATTTTTTACGATTAATGTTAATATTTTGAAACAAATTTGAAAAAAAACAAAGTACAATTTTTGAAACAAAGAATGAAATAGTTTTTTAATGCATACTTATTTACTAGTTTGCATGATATTTGTGCGGCCGTGGCGCAGTGGTTAGAGCGCTTGCTATATAAGCAGGAGATCCAGGTTCAAAACAAGCTTTGGAGATATTTTCGCGTCACGATAAGGAAGGAGGCGTGAACTTTCTGGTTAAATGCACTTCCATGGTGCTCTGTGACAAGACTGTTAGGTCTTCTTGGGGCACCTAAATAAAATAACAAAAACAAAAATTTTTATATTAGTAAAAAAAACACTATAATTTAAGTAAAGTGTGAGTATTTTTTAAACAATCGATAAAAGTAAATTGTCCTCTTTATTTTAAGGTTTTCCAATGATATTATATAAATATTAATAAAGATAAAAAAATTATTCTGAACGTAATTAAAAATATTTAAATTAATAATTAATTTAAATAAACTAAGCATTTTAGTTTGTTGAGTTTTGTTTTAGTTGGTTGTTTTTTTTAATGATCTCTTTTGTTAAGAATTTTTTTTTCTTTTTTAGATAAGTTTTAGCGCATTTTTAATTTTTGAAAACATGTTAAAAGTCGTGGTCAAATCGTCAAAACAAAGTATTTTTTGCTTGGTCATATAATTGCGTGCAATCACATGTCTTCCTGTGAAGCACTGTGACTCATATGATGTACAACCTACTTTCTATGTCTTCAGTTAATTGTTTCTTTGCTCTTTAACCCTATTCTTTAATTTCTAGTAACATCCAACTTAATAGTGGCTACTTGCAGCCTTGTTGAGAGTGAATTTGGATAAATAAATAAAAAAGTTATTAATTTAGTTTATATATTTGTATACTTTTTTTAGGTTTTTCTTCAGTAGAGTGTGTTCCTTCATGCCACCATTTCTTCAACAATGTTCTTGTTCCAACAAATCCTCGTACATTTAATGCAGCTGTCATAAAAGAAGTTAAAATGATCAAAGCGCACTTGCCTTCTGGTATTATTGTAAAAAGTTTTGATGATAGAATGGTGTGTATTTGCTTTAAAGTTTAAACTTGGTTTCTCATATATTACAAACTTATTATTACCAAATGAGTATATTCTATAATTGTTGAATACATGACTATAAAAAAAAAAAAATTGTATAATTAAAGCTTAGATGAAAACTTCTATTTATAGGATTTGTTCAGTGTATTAATATATGGTCCAAGTGGTACACCTTATGAGGGTGGCATTTTTTATTTTGATATGCAACTTCCTGAGAATTATCCAAATGTTCCCCCACTTGTTCATTACCATTCTTACTGCACAGAAAGACTGAATCCAAACCTCTATGAAGAAGGAAAAGTGTGTGTCAGTCTTTTGGGGACTTGGTCAGGAAAAGGAAGTGAAACCTGGACATCTAAATCATCACTTCGTCAGTTATTGTTATCTATACAAGGTATTTAATAAATTAAGCTAATTTCGTCCTAAATTTGAATAAAATTTGATACTTTTGATGTGCTGAACTTTTTTAAAAGTTTTTTAAATTATTTGTTCTATATTTAAATTATTCTTTTTAGGACTAATTTTGTGTGAAGAGCCTTATTATAATGAAGCTGGGTATGAAAAGCAGAGGGGAACTGATGAGGGCAAAGAAAATAGTCGCATGTATAATGAGATGGCTGTAATAAAAAATATGCAAAGTATATTACGGCTAACTGCAAGACCCCCTGAAATATTTCTAAACGAAGTGACAAGTTATTTTCAAGAAAATCTTCCACGGTACGTTTTACTTTTTTATGATTGTTGCTATTATCTGTAAATATGTATCGAAGATGATGGTGTTGTAATGAGTTTATTAATTGTTGAACTAAAAAATTACATATCTGGATAAGTGCAATTTCAAAATATCTGGATAGGTGATCTGCAATTTAAAAAGTTCATCAATACTTTATACTACATATATAACACAACACATCTACAGCTTTTTTTCAAAATACCTTAAGCTAAAAAACTTAAAGTTGACTTTTTTTATTAAGTATGCTTTTATTAATTTAAATGGATATAAACATTATTGAATAAATATATTTGAAGAAATATAAGAAATCATAAAAATCATTAGTTTTAAAAGGGTTTTGCTAAGAATTTTTGGTATTTTTTTTTTATTTATTTGAATTTATCTCAAAATACTTAAAAAGCAACTTAAGGTGTTTTGAAAAAAACCTGAAGACATACACACATAGGTTTGGGTTCTTTTTTGAAATTAGATCCCTTTATAAAAATAGATTTTTTTTTTAATTTGTTTCTAAATTAAATAATATGTTCATATTCTTTATGTGTACACAATGGTAACTCATTAACATGTAGTAGACAGCCATTTAAATGAACTCTTCTTTTCAACATATATTCAAGACAAGCCACTAAACAACTATTTTTACCTAAATAATATAGTACTATAAAAATATATAACTTAAGAGATTTATATATAATCTTTTTATATTTTAAGTCAGGTGCTTTAGGGGGAAAAGATATCTGTACTAACATTTGTGTTGTCTAAAACTATTGCCTTGATACTTTCATCTCTATTAAACTCCTGGAGGACATCACAGGTAATATCAGCAAGATCTTTTTCTTTATCTATTGCTTTAGGATTTCAATATTGATTTTGCAACTTGCCTTGGTCAAAAAAAAATATTTTTTTTAATGAAAAATAGAATTATACACACAATGATTGCAGGGGTTGAATTAACTCAAATTTAAACAACCATGAATTTTTTAAAAAAAGCGTCCCCGCTTCTTCCTCTCTCTCCTTTTTTTTAATTTTCTTATTTTTATTAATTGTAAACTTAAAATAAAAAAAACAGTGCAATGAAATGGTTCCATGGTTACCCTTTAACATCAATTTCTCCATTAGAACCTTTTGTTTGCACTGTTTTTTGTTGTTTTTTTGTTGTCGAGGGAAGTGATAAAATAGAGTTATCAATACCTCCTATTTGGAACTCTTCTTTAGTTCCAATTTTCTTTTTTTGGACTTTTAAATATCTCTTCCTCTTCCAAATCTCTTCTATAGGAACTTAAATAGTTTTTTTTTGTACTTTTAAATATTATTTTCAATTAACTTACAGCGGAATACATAGTATTAATTATATAAAAAATATAAAAAAATCTTTCAGATAAAAATAAAAAATTTATGTAAAGTTTAGTTCATGCTAGCAGATTGAACAGTTTTTTTCAAAAATAATTTTTGTCCTAAAACCTTTTGGTTAAAGGTTTGATCTTGTTTCCATTCCAAGAAACACCATTGTTATAAAATTTTAACAGTTTAACAACCAAACTTTTTTCAGGTAATAAAAGCAATTTGGAATTGCAGTGAACCAAGTTTCATTTAAACAAAACGTTCTTTGAGTAATGTTATTTTTATCTTTAATAACTTCCTAATCTCTCAACTTGTAGTTGCAATATCACCATAATTTGCTAAGCCTGTAATAGGGTGGTCAAGAGAATTTTGGTTACGTTTTTTTAACAGCAAATGTCATAATATATTCAATAAATGATAACTTTATAAGTTGATAAGCGGCTGTTTAAAGTTAGAATTTTAAATTCTTTTTTTTTAAATTCTTCTTTTTAAAGTTCTTAAGTAGCTTCCACTAATCTTAGAACTCTTTTCACCAAAAGTTTTTTTTTTTTTTTTGGGAATCTAATTACTCCAGCTTGAAGTAATTCCCAGAAATTGTTGGTACCTACTCGTGAGGGTTGCCGACCTCTGACATTCTGGTAAACTAGTAGCTCCAGTGATTCCCACTTGTGAGGTGCCACAGTGCTCTTAACTTAATGGCTTCTTGGTTTTTGCACTCTAGTCAAACATTTTTGTACTTATCAAATTGCTCTTTTAAGTTGACAGCTGTTTACTAATCGCACATGTGCCAGTTGTCTTTTAACATTCATAAAAGCAGAGTGCATCCATGTTGGACTTAATAACAACAAGTCAATTGTTGTTAAGTATACACAATGATACAATTAGAAAGAATACATTGAACACCTAAAAAATCTTTGCGAACGAGCAGTTAGTTCATCTTAAATGAATGTCTTCAAAGAATTCATATTATAACTATGTTAACCAGCTGCCTTGTTTGCAGCTTATGTGTTACCATAGAAAGGCTTGATGCAGCTCTTGTTTGTCATTTAAGATATATTACTGTGTTTACATTCTTATATATAATATGAATTTGACAAGACTATTTTTTTTTGTATTTGTAATAATATAAACTTTATCATGATCATGAAATAAATTGAATTTATGTATGTATGTTTATATATATATACAGTATCGGAC
>NC_088928.1:41170000-41190000 GCF_038396675.1 Hydra vulgaris
ACAGCGTGAATGGTGTTTTTGAGAACCATATTGGTTATTATTAACTATATAGTGATTTACTAGGTAGTTCTAAAGTCTATTGTGCATTATGCGCTCTAATATTTGTTCAAATACATTGTAAAATAAAAATTGGTCTGTAATTGGAAGCAATATATTCATCTTCGCTTTTAAATATAGAAACAACTTTTGCTAGCTTTAGCCGAGAACATGTTTTAAAGACAGATTGCACATATGCAGGGGATATTCAATAATATCGTAGTCAATTTTTACAACGTTCACGCAAAATTCATCTAGTAATGGACTTTGGTTTGGTTGTATGGCATTAAATGCATTTTTAAGCTCATCTGAAGTTATTTCAAACTCATTCATGACTTAATACTTTTTTGTTATTTTTTCAAGGACTTATTTAATCAGCTAGTTTTGCCCCAATTTTTATAAAATAATTGATACATTTTTTATTGCCTTATTGACTACAGTGTCATTCTCATCTGTTTTTAAGTACTGCGGTAACACTTTAGTGGCGTCTTTTTTTGCCCTGTTACCACTTTTATTATGCCCCATATTTTTTTGGTTTTACCGCAATAATTTTCTAATAAATTGCAATAATAATTCAATAGAATTCTTTATGAGCTAAATTTGTACTCTTACCCTATACACTTCAGATTGTCTTTTGTCGTGGACAGCAAGTGACCCAAAAAGACAAATTTTCGTATGACATGCAAATAAAAGTTGCAGCAGACAACAATGATGTTTGTCACTGTTGTCGCACTTTAAAAAAAAAGAGAAAAATAATATCTGTAATGATTGCTACACAACTATTCCCTTTGGCCAACCGTTTTTCCATTTTGAAAACCATATTTCATTTGGACAATCTTTGGGCAACAATCCCTTTGGACAATTAGTCAGGTCAGGTGTATGCAATGCCGGATTAACACGGGTTAAATCACTATTGTAAGGGCATAAAAATGTTCCAAATTTAAGCTTTTTAATACATAAAATAATATGACTAAACTAGATAAGAAGGTACAAAAAACAGAGGAGTTTGTCTGTTAACAGATGTACCATCTGCTAGCAGACAAACTCGTCTGTTTTTTGTCAAATATATGTTTTTATTTTAATTTTTTAATGCAATATACACTTTTTTATTACTTATGTTTTGAGCATAATATGAGTTTAGTCATGAGCTTAAATTGAAAAACTTTTGCTTCACAAATAACTTTTTAAATCTTAAAAAAAAATTCCAACTTGAGTACGTTAGAAATATTTCAAATTTCAAAAGCGTTCGAAAAAATCAGGGCAGATGAAATGTTTCATACATTTCATCGACGATATATGAGGAAATCATCTTCTTAATGGCGAAAAGAATTCTGCAATCCATAAGAAGTTAAGTGTCCAGAGCTAAGCACTTTTCACAAATTGATGACTCACACATCGAATAATCATTCAATATGTGAGCGAGGAAGCTGTTGTGGAAGAAAGATTTTTGGGTTTGAGTCTTCTTGTTATCATAACGGAAAGGCCATGGCAGATGCAGTCAAAAGAAGAATAAACGAGCATGGCCTCAACATTAATATTGCTCGTAGTCAACCATATTACAATGCATCTAACATGTCTGATAAGTACAACAGTCTGCAAGCACAACTAAAAAATGAGAACCCAAACATAAACTTTATTCCTTGTACAGCACATTCTTTAAATTTAGTTGGCGTAAATGCTCTTGACAGCTGTGAAACTGCATAACTTATGCGCTTCTTCAATTCACAGATGGCATATAATTTGTTCTGGTTTTGTAAGTGGTGCAGAAAAAGACAGTAAAGCAGAGCCAACGAAACGGGGAAGGGGAGGAGAGAGGTAGGGCATGAAGTTTCTAGATATAGAGAACTTTTTTTAGAAATTGACAACTGTGTCCCTCCACTTTGAAACCCGTGTTGTCGACCCTAGAAAGTTACTATTAAAGCCTGAGTGGGACAAGTTGGTCCGCAGGAGCTATTTCTACTCAAATTTTACATGCAAATTAAATCATACCGTTAAGACCCTAGAATTAATTGTTTTAGATAAAGATGAAAAACGTCAAACACAATATGAACCCAATACACTTTTAAAGAAAATGAATGTTGCTTTTATGACAAAACTTTGAATGTTGCTTTTATGACGGAACTTAGGCACATATGTGTGCTTGATTATATATATATATATATATATATATATATATATATATATATATATATATATATATATATATATATATATATATATATATATATATATATACTAAGCATCGGCGTTACCGCACCAGCGGTAACAAAATTTCGGTACTGCACTGCGGTAAAAATGCGTGATATGCATTTTTACCGTATGCGGTAAATTCGGCTTATTTTTATCACAGGAGACAAAAAAAATTGCGTAAAATGCGTAAAATCGGTAAAAATGCGTAAAAACGGTAAAGTTGCGTAAAAACGGTAAAACTGCGTAAAAGCGGTAAAAATCGGAAATTCCTGTAATTTGTAATAAAAGATAGTAAAAGCAGTAATTATTATGGTAAAATATCGTAAAAAATTACTTTGTTTTTATCAAGTCAGAAAGTTGTTAAATAATTAGTTACATCCTAAAATAAAACTAGGCTTCTATACAAGCTCGACAAAAGTCAAGAAAGACTAACAGTCTCTTTGGAACTATTTTAACAAGCTTGACAGAAAAGAGGATAACATCTCTGGCTCTGCCAGAAAATCAGGATTTGCTGAGTGATTAAGCTGTCTCAAAGTAGCACCAATGGAGTTAAAGCTCACTTAAAGTATGTGTTTTACTCTTACTATAATTTAATATATTTTAAACCACTGATCTCAAAATATAACTGGATAGTGTATTATATCGTTTTTTGGAAAAAAAATTGAAGCCAAAATTGGCCTCCCAAGATGGCGGCGATCAAAGCTTTTAGCGGGGAGCGATATACATCTTATAAGACTTTACTGTAATATAAAACCGATAATTAAACAGAGTTTTGAAATAAAAACAAGACAATGAAATTTAACTTTTAAAAAGTTTAAAGAAATGTTTAAAAAAATTAGACAGTTAAAGAAATTAATAATTTAAATGTTAAAGTTCAAAATATTCAATATTTTTTAAGTGCAATTTTAGATTAAATTAATATTTATGTATAATTTATGTATCTTTTAGTTCTTAGTTACCTAATGCAGTGTGCTAGAAGGTTGATAACATAACTGTATGGTAAGCGGCAGTGGTGTCTACCTACAACTTTGACAAATTTTATATTTTCAATAACAGAATATGCAGTTGTGTTACTTACCTTTAGCACAAGCATTGAGTAGTTAAGAACTAAAAGAATATAGCAAATGCTAATTGTTTTAAATTTAAGATTTCTGCCTAAGCAAATAAATACTTTTTCTTCACTACTATTAAACGAACTAAAGTTAAAACTCGTACTTAGTTTCACTGAGAATTTGTTTTTTATTTTATTATATTTATTCTAAAAAACAAAAAACAGAAAGTTAGTATACAACAAGTTATTGAAAGAATATGTTTTGTTAAAGAAAAACATATTTATATTTGAAATTTATGTCAAATAAGTTATATTTCGTTATTTTTATGAAAAAAATCTTATGCTAAACAAAAAAATATATTTTTATTTGAAACTTATCAGTATTTGAACTTAAGATATAAAACTTGATTATCATCAGTTTGTTAATTTTCAAATAGCCGTTCCTATATCCGCCGCCATCAAAAATTTTTCTTGTGGTTCATGTATTTATTTTTTATGAACTATCTACTACTGAAACGAATGTTTTCAGTAGGATGTAGGACGGTTACTGATTTTAGGCATAATGTAAAACCAGAAAACACTAGCATGTTAGTTTTTGTGAGTCAAAATTACGCAAGGGCTCCTTCTAACCTCAGCAATTGGGAAAAAAACTTGCGAAAAAGAGCCATATGAATTACCACATGTCACACCACCAACTAAGAAGACTCACCAACAGGGAAAATCACATAGTCAAACTGAAACTAAAAAAAGAGGTGCACCTGAAAAGACTTCTCCAACTCTATCAGATACTCAAACTGGTCCTGAACCTAAAGAGTAACAACAGCTACAGTTAGATACTCAAGAGAGTCAAAGGACTCTAGCTCAACAAGAAGGGTATGACTCAAGGTGAAGACCAAAGTCAAAATGTCTCTTTGTTTATTTCAATGACACTCCAGCAAAATCAAAGTAGAAGCAAAAAAGCAAAATTAAGTAATATGATGAAGTCGAGTTGAAGGGAAATGGAAAAAAAATACAGAGCATCTGAGCTTGCAAATATTTTATTAGAGACAGATGGTGAAATTTCTGATGATTAATTTATTATTAATAACTTGTTTGTTTAAACAGTAAATGTAAAATATACTAATAGAAATACAAAAAGCAATTTAAAAAAATCCTTGTTTAGTTTTTTGGTAACCAGCAAAAAAAACGGTAAATTGTGATAAAAAGCGGTAAAAAGTGATAAAAACGGTAAAAAGTGATAAATGCAGTAAAAAGTGATAAACGCGGTATGTTTGCGTATTACGCATTTCTACGCAAAATTACCGCGGTTATTACGCATTTTTACGCATTTTACTCATTTTACACAAATTTACGCATTTTTACGAACGGTGCGGTAACGCCGATGCTTAATATATACAGCGACGGAACTTAGGCACATATGACGTAATATAGGCACATATGACGGAACATAGACACATATATGTGCCATGATTATATAATCATGTTATGATTCGATTCTACAAGTATCAAACTTCAGGATAAAAATGTAAATTGCTCATCCGCGGTGCTTTGTGATAAGACCGTAAGGACTTCTTGGGGCACCTAAATAAAAAATTAAAAAGAAAAAAAGCAATTAAAATTGCTTCAATTTCTTTTGGAATATATGACGCATCAGTTCGTAAAGATTTTTTTGACATTTAGGAATGTTCTGGAACGTTCTCAAGCGTTATTTTAAATCAGCACAAGCATGAAAATACAAGAAAGAAGACGTGCAAAGTTGAAATTACTGAGAATAGAGAGAATGAAGTGGTTCTTAGTGGCAGTGACAAATTTAGAATTAAACACTTTTTCCCAATCATAGAATTAAAAACATAGAGTTAAAAACGTGCTTGAAGGAAAGACTTTAGTTTAGTTTTTTAATTAGTTTTCGACCATGACAATTCCTGTCACCGTTGCTGCTGCTAAATACTTGTATAACATTTATTCTTCAGACATAGATACACAATTTCATGATGAAATTGTCTTGTTTTCCAGGTTTATGGCTGATAAAAAGAATGTATCAGTACTAGGATGTTTACAACCAATTCGTAAGAATAAGTTAGAATCAGTTTTTTTTCTGTTGACATAGCATATCGGATTTTTCTAAGCTTTCCCATTACAATTGTAGTGCAGTGAGAGCATTTTCGAAAATGGCCAAAGTTAAGAATGGTCTCCGTTCATTAATGTTAAATAGTCGAAATTAATGCAACAAAAAATTAATTTTTTGTTGCATTCATTTCTGAATACTATTTTTTAAGAATGGGCCCCTAATAGTTTTTATAACCAACCCCAAGTTCCTTAATCCAGCTTTGAGTGTGCTGGATTATCATACGAGTACGAGAATTGGTACGAGACCATGCTGTCTCGTACGAGGCAGCATGGTCAACGCCATGATTATGCTGCCTCGTACGATTCTCTTTATACACAAAGGCTGGAAGGAGTATGCTTTCTGTTATCATTATTATTTGAGGAGTGAACCTGCAAAACCAGAAAAATCCACTCCTAACATTTTACGTATATTTAGTGCCCCAAGCATTATGGGCATGTTCTACGCGTCTTCAAACAGGGTCGGACGTGCACAATCAGACAGGACCTTGAGATAAAGCGTGATAAAAATCGTTGATTTCTGCAGAATCAGACAAGTCCTTTCCTCGATTCCATTTTTAGACATGCAAAACCAGACAAATTGTGAACGAGTATTGAACGAGTATTCACCAATCACCGCGCATTGTTGTTACGTCAGTTTGCTAAATATAGCAACACAGTCAACGATAACAACTTTTAAAATGGTGGCGCACATTGCAAATGCTGATATTAATGATAATGAGGTTGTGGAAGTATTTGCGGCAAATCAGGGGTCCAGAAAACGGAAAAGTTCTGATAGAAATCGGTTAAAAGCAAAATTGAGAAGATATGCAACTTTTGTCATGATATAAAATGAATAGTATCTTACACTAATCTTGATTACACTTGTAAAGTGCTTGCTAATAGCATTGTGAAGGTACAGGGTTAGTCCGCCCCTTGGTTATTTTGCCCAATGATGTTTTCGCTCCTTGATTTTTTTGCTCTGGGCTCTCGCCCCAATTTGCAAGGTGTTTATATCTTGCCATGGGCGCAAATCTAAATAATTTACATTACTATAAACTTCACAGTATAAACACACAGAGTGCGAGCTTTTGCAGTTTTTAGAGCCGAGAAATCCAATGCAGCAGAGAGCTATGACTAAATTGTTTGAAAAATTCTTCCCTCCCCGCCTCCTCGGTCCCCTCTATAATAATTGCATCTGGAACTTCACTGGGGATCGTATAGGTGTCAAGTACGAATCTCGAAAAATGAGTGTTTGCCAATTTATCAAAAAACTTCGAGCAACGAAAAGCCACTTTAGGAGAAAGAAAAGTATAAAATTATATTTGCCAATTAAATTGAAAAACATAACCAATTTATGAAAAATTTTCAAGTCAACCATCTCAGCTGCAGACCTAAAAGTTGGATATAGTTTTTTCAGTAGGATTTTCAAATAAGAGTTTAAAATAGAACTTTCCTCGCCTGCTTGTGATACTTGACCAACTTGTGACAGCCTCAGAAATCAGCTATGAGTATGCTCAACAGTAGATAAAGTTGTTCTTCTAATGCAACTGAGAGTGCCAAAATTACGAGCAAAAGCATTTTATGCATCACTTAAGAACATACCAGAAAAGACATACAGTATCATGTTTGATTTGCAGCAAGTTCAATCCTAACCACGCGTGACGTGTCAGGAAGCATTTTATTCTTGTCAGTTGTCGTTATACAACTTTTGGTTACATGATCAGGTAACTCTTATGAATTATTCATATACGTGGATGGAAAATAAAGCATGTCGTGGTTCAAACGAAATTTCTAGCGCTGTTTTCCATTATTTGAAAAACATTGTTCAGGAAAGTGAAACACTTGAAAGTACAATGAAGACTGTTTACTTGGTGAGTGATGGCTGTAGAGGGCAAAACAAAAACAACATTGTGGTTGGTATGGCTGTATTATGGCTTGCAGAAACACCAACAAATATTGATTCCATTGAACTTCTCTTTCTAGTACGTGGGCACTCATTCCTTCGTTGTGATCGCTTATTTGGAAGAATCAAGAAGGAGTTAAAAACCAATAACACAGTATTGGAATCTAAAGGATTTCATGAAATATTTAATCACCATTGTGACAAGGTTTTCCATATTGGAACCAACTGGTTTTGTGATGACTGGAAGACAGCAACAAGCAACAAACCGGTGAAAAACATTCAAGAAGGAAAAATAACTATTGCAACAAGAACATACAGCGGAAACAAAGTGCCTGTGATTAATATTTGATGTGAATCTAGTTACAAATGTGACGTGGACACTCCATTCAATCTATTAAAGAAAGGAAAGAAACATTCAAACATTGTGGTTAACCTTTTGCCATCATCCAGGCCAATCAACCCTAAGAAGTTGAAGTATATTCATAAACATAAATAAATTATATCTAAATTTAGAAACATCTGCCAATGTAGTCGATAATACGAGGCCAGGAAAATAATGCGACTGTGCGGATTATGACATTACATTTCGGATATAAGCAGTAATAGGTTATGTTAAAATGAGCAGTTTGGTGAGGGATCTGTGTTAATAATAGTGGATATTTTCAACTTTGATTTTTATAGTTACATTATTTTTTAGAATTATAAAACTAATTGTTTCATAATCACAAATTTCTGATGTTATTGATGGACAATATTCCAGACATAGAAATTTTGAAAACTGATTTTTTGGAAAAAGTTACCATAAAGTTACTATTTTTATCATATTTTCTTTTTTGGAAATAAAAAGAATGATACAATATGGAAAGATTACTTTAGCGTTGATTTGGCTTTCATTCTGATTGAAAGATAAAAATAAATGTTAATTTTGGAAAAAGTAACTATACGAAATAACCGATAAGTATGCAAAAGCAGATAAGTACCAAAATATAAAGTCTGTGGACAGGGAACAAGTACATCAATATGTGTAAATTTTCTACAGTGTAGTGTGGTCTAATAATACATAAGAATAATGCAATCAATCATCGTTCAAATCTTCTTTGAAATTGTGCTTTTTCTTTTTCTCATTTTCCCATAATTTTTTCAGAGAGGACTTGTCTGGTTCACTCCTCATTTAATATCGAACATGCTTAAAGTAATATTTTTTTTATAGTAATTTTTAAAGTAATAATTTTTTTATATTTATTTATTTTTTGTGCGTGTCTTTTATATAGTTGGAGATGCCTTAGTTACTGTGTTAGCTCAACTGTAATTTACTTTATATGTATGTTTGTGTTTTGTCTGAACCTCTGGCGCGTTGCTCATTCACCCGTAAGTTACTTTATGTATGCTTGTGTTCTGCTTGAACCTCTGGCGCAGTGTTGATACACTCGTAAGTTACTTTATATGTTTGTGTTCTGTTTAAATCTTTGGTACAACGTGAGCACAGTAGCTAACTAGTTACTCCAACTATAAAACCTACGCTCAGATTGAGATCTGTTAAGTATTTTGTTAGATGCAATGGTTTTCCTAATGCATTACCAAAATATCTTGCCTAATGTTTTAAATAACTGTTTACAGGAAATAAGTTTTTTTTTTTTTTTTTAATTATTTATTTATTTTGCCGTTGATAAATATTACAAAAAAGAAATTACAATAAAAGAAAAATCCTGGCCGGAGCAACAAGAAGAAAGGTTGTCTTATCACCGAGCCCCGTCACACAAAAATTTACATGCACAATAAATGATAAAAGACAAAAAGACAGTATAAATACAAAAACAAAAACAAATCAAATACTTCAGCAATAAAATAATTTGTTGCTAACAATCTTCCAGCAGAATAATTTTAAAAATAAAAAAGTAAAAACGACAGAAAATCATGAAAGTTATAAAAACACACACAAAAAAAATGCGTTGTTTAATTAAAAAAAAAAAAAAAAAAATCAATATATGTAAACATAAGTATTTGGGCTGATTATTTAATATCATCAAAAATATGAACGAAAAAGACAATTTTATTTTAGTTATCTTTTTTACTAATGGTTAGAAACCATTTTAATAAAAGCTAAAGAAAGTGATAAAGATTTAATTTATTTTCAAGCGATTCAGTCCAAACCTTTAAATTGTTTTCAAAAAAGGTATTTGAAATCTAATATATCGAATTCCATGTTCAGTAAATATCGTTTTGAATCATCCTTAAAACTTTGCAAAGTGCAGTTTAAAACGAAGTTTTGTTTTTTACTAAAGATTGGAAGAAATTTTTTCCAAACTAAAGGTCCCCGATATTGAATTTGGTACGAACTTAATTTAAGAAGGTTTATGGGAACCACAAAGTTATTCACTGAAAATTTGGTTGGATATTTATGGGAGATTTCATTAAAGTAGGATTGAAATGTTACTGGAGAAAACCCAAGTTTTGCTTTAAACATAAATAACGTTACTTGATGAATATTAAGCTTATAAATATTTAAAGCTCCAAGCTGACGTAAGAGAGGTTCGCATTGTGTTTTTCAATTTGCCCCAAATACTATCCTGCAAGCATGTTTTTGTTTACTATAAAAGGTTCTTTGAACTACTTCAGGCCAGGTTTAGGATCATCATAATCAAACCTTGCTACTGGTATCATGTGACTCAGTACTACCTACCCTATGCCCTGCTGTCTTGTAAGGTGAGTTTTTTTTAGAAGAAGCAAACCCCGACTTTAAAATCTCCGGGCTAATTACATCAATAGCTACAAAATATCAGAGTATTAACAGTGCCATGTTGCACATGGATGGCGACCCTGTTAAAGCTTTTGGTGCCTATTGTCAAGACCACAGGCGTCTTGTGTTACGACTTAGGGTTAACTAACAGAACTGAGACAACTACATAGTTCATTGCTGAGAAGGCCGTGCTCTAACCAAGTTTTCTTTAAGCTTAATCATGCCAATAGTAGCCTAAAATATTAGGGTGGAATACCCTTCAGAATTTTTTTTTGAGTAATAATTATTATTTTATAAATTCAACTTTATATACATAATGGAAATAACAAAATTAAATATAAAAATTTTTTTTTTTTTTGGGAAAATGGTACTTGTAAAATAGACCAAAAATCACAAAGTTATTGAATGACCCCAGCCACCGTATCTCAAGATCTACACAACTTTAATAAAATCTTTTTTGGATAATTGTTCTTGCAAGATTGTTTTGTGATATGAGTGGAACAGATTTTTGACATGATTTTTTAATAGGCTAAAAAGGAACAAAATTGGGCAACAAATTTACCCGAATTTTGTGACTTCATTGACCTATTCCAGGACTGGAATAAATTTTAAAAACTCTTCTGAGAAAAACAGCTTTCAAAAATACTTACATAACAAATTTCTAAATAATATACATATACATGTATATGCAAATCTTAATAAACTAGATGAGATAAATCTCAGAATGCACCAGTTTGATATGGGTTTCCCTCTTTTTCAAGAGTTTTATGATGTCTATTCTTCTTTTTTCCTCGAATTATTTGTCTGCGTTTTTTTACGCGGTTCAATTTTTTATGTCTGGCTAAATATAAACGTTTTTTATTTATTCGCCTACACCTTTCTAACAAGTACATTCCAGGTCTCAAATCCATTTTTTCTAAAACTAACACACTAGCTTGTTTACCAATGTTAAAATAGGCAACTGCATCAAAAACTGAAGATGTGTAAGCGAAACCTAATAATCTTTTGGTATACGCTCCCATATTGTCATATTAAATGATTCATTGTTATTTTGGTTAAGGCCATAAAGACATTTTTTAAAAAGAATGTCATTACTTAACTCATAAATTGGTTTAAGTTTCCAAACAATCGATATAGGTAAACCAGGGCCAGGCCTATATGTTGAGGTATGATTTGCTTTGTCGCGATTGTACCGACACCAACTATCTGCTCCTTCAGGACAGTGAGGAAAATGTAAATTTTCATTTAATGATGAGGCAACGTGATAGAGCGTAGCTCTTACAGCAAACTTCATACCGTTTAAATAATTTTTGTTTTGGCGAATTGCTATGCCTTCATAATTTTGGAGACGATCAATAGTTGCATCAGTCAATTTTCCGCGACCACCTAGACCTTTTTCCTTTTTTTTTAGGTTACGTAAGCGTGTCCCAACTCTTTTTTGAAAATGTCCAACACATTCAAGTTTGTTTACTTGTACACCTTCATAAACATTTTCAACAGCATCAAAACCTTCGCTATCTCCATAACATTCAGTATACCGCAGACTAGGTTTTGAAATAGATCTATTCCATATTCTGCGGGCTCCCTCTGGCTCCATACCACCAGATAGTTCTTGATGATTTCCTTTTTTAAGTATGTTTTCCAAACAGAAAAATAAGATTCTTTGTGGATTTGTGCGGCCGTGGCGCAGTGGTTAGAGCGTTTGCTTTGTAAGCAGGAGATCCAGGTTCGAAACGAGCTCTGGACAAATTTTCGCGTCACGGTAAGGAAGGCGGCGTGAACTTCCTGGTTAAATGCACTTCCGCGGTGCTCTGTGACAAGACCATTAGGACTTCTTGGGGCACCTAAAAAATGTATATAAAAAAAAAAATAATAATTATAAGTACATTTGTATTTACTGTGCCATTTTTCATAGGCAAATGGGTTTTCTTTCTTTAAGTGTTCTTTAAGAAAACAACCTTTACATACCTTGTTCATTGCTAATACTTTGCCTGTTTCCATTGAAATAACAGAAACAATTCCATTATTTAAAGAGTAGCCTCGCCGCTGCCAAGCTCCATCATATGATACTGCAACATCAATTGGATTGAGCAAATGGAGTTTAAAATAAAATGATTATTTTTCAAATCTTTTAATTCTTGAGCAGCATCCATCATTGTGACTTAAGCTACACATTTTACTGCATTAGTTAATTTCAAAACAGTTTCATTATAATTTTTAATAGCCATTGGTTTAGGCATATCCATGTAATCTTGAAATCTTGAAAATCCAGAATAACCCTGACCGCATGATCTCTTGGCATATACAGGCCTGGTATTTATATCAAAACTTTTTTGTTTGTTGAATGTCGATGAGTGAAATTCTTTAGTAAAGTAGAGTAATTACAAACCAAACAGTTAGTATAGAGACAAGAAGCTAGACCTTTTCTCTTGTTTTCGGTAGAAACTACAGAGTTAAATATTTCTAAATCAATGAAACGGTATCCTGTAATTAAGCTACTCGATGTTGTGGGTCTTGATGATGAAATGCTTTTAACTTTTTTAGCAGAAGCACTAATTTGATCAGAACTAATTACATTAAAATCAACAGTTCTCATCATATTTACATTTATATCTTCAACACTTTTAGTAATATTTACATTTATATCTACACTATTTGATTCTATGCTTACATTGCTATTATTTACATCCATATCCACACTATTTACAACTAATTCCTTCGTTCCATAAAACATTTGTTTCCTTTTATTTCCTTTAGCTCTTCAACTCTACAAGCTTTAACCATTATAAAAGATTAAAAACGGACATTCCAGTAATTGCTTTTATTCTAAAGTAGTTCTAAACAATAGAAAATAAATTTCCTTTTTTAAGTATGTTTTCCAAACAGAAAAATAAGATTCTTAGTGGATTTTTTTAGTTATAATGAAAAAAAAGTGCCGTAGCTATGGCGGCTGTTATGGAAGTTAAAATTTCTGTTGGCTGTTATAGAAGTTAAGGTTCAATAAATTCTAGTTTAATAAAGATCTATAACAAATTTTTTAAAATGGTTTTGAGATTGTGAATCTCTGTTAAATTTTGCACAAAATAAGAAAATAATATTTTTTCGTAAAATTTTCTTATTTCTGAAGGGTATTCCACCTTAAATATCTTTTAAAAATATCCGCGGTCTGCGAAGCAAGCTTTCATCAGTTGAATCTTACCTCTTACAAAATTTACCAGGCTTGCTTGCTCTTAGCGAGACTAATTTAAATTCCGCTACTTCTTTTCTAATATATTTTTAGATAGACAAGTTTATTGACAAAGATCAACCAATGCAACAGACTTTCTATTACAACAGGTTGTTTACCAACTGCTTTTATCCAAATTGTTATTATTTATTAAAAGCTAATATATTTTTTTAAAAAGGCTGCAAAAGAAATAAAAGAAAACCTCACTTGTCAAACTTTTATTACGACATTAGGCGTCCTTCATGCCTGTTGTTTTGCATTTATAGGACAGATAGGCATGCGTGATATAAAGGGATAGGCGCATCGGAGTGTACATTAATCGTAAATAAACCGACGGAGGGTTTGGTTTTGGGCAGGTAGTTTGTTTGCGTATGAGGATAATGTCGGAATAGGAGTTTGACAAAAGAGCCTACCTAAGAAAACAAATGAAGATTTCGGATTAATTATATTCCATAAATATAATTTTAGAGCCTACATATATGTTCATACGCAAAATAATTATTTTTTTAATACTTATTATTGAGTATTTTCTAAAAAAACTTATTCGATAAAAAAAAAAGACAAAACATGCTAAGCTGTAAATTATTTAAAAAATTCATAAATACTTAACTGCCTAAAGAATTTATATATATATATATCGGATCTTAAATGGTGTAAATAAAATCTAATCGTCATCAATGACTATAGGATCGGCGCTTTTGGCTCTGATGTCTGAGGATCTTTTACAAACAATAGCGTCATGAAGTTCTTGAGAGCATTTTATTTGCACAAAAGGCTTTCGAGCAATTTTTCTTTGAGCTTTCGAAGGAAGAGAACGTCTTGCTTTTCTATAAACAAAAACAATTAATTAGCTTTAAAAGCGTGTTTATAATCTTAAATTGTTTAAATTATTTGCTAAGCAGCAACATCAAGCAAACTAATACTAAAATAAAACTTTATTATGGTAAGTACTAATTGGAAACTGCTATAATATTCAAAATAAAACACCAGAATTAAAACAGTAAAAAGTCAACACACAATTTAAAACGATTATATACTTTTCGCTGCAAATATTTTATATTATTGTAAACAACTTATACATAAATACTAAAGATATTGTTATTAGTAATAAAGTTTAGCATTTATATTGTATTTTGTATAGAAAGAGGGGTATATGTTGTTAAAAATAATTGTATGAGCGTTACATAATATTTATTTATTTACGCGATAAAGCTGTATAAAATAAAAAGCAATATTTAAAATTATACTTGGAATCTTTTGAAGCATTGAAAAGAAATTCTTGCGGTGGATCAACATATTGCATATCAGGATCTCTTCTATTCTGTATTCCTTTATAAGATTGTTTTCGTGATGTAGCACCGACAGGAAGTCTAGGTTTGTGTGATACAAGTGAACCATTTGAATCTTTATGAGAGTAACTAGATGTGCTGTGAAAAGGTTGATATTGATTATGTGCAGCAGGTGGTGGCATATCATGGTAATGTTGAAATGAGCGTTTATGAGGATCGGTTTGCGGTATATGAATTTGAGGACCATTCCTTTCGTGATGCGCTTGAATATGATGTTGAAGGCTCACTGAAAAAAATTCAATGTAGGTAAGAAAAAAGTCACTCAGAACCATAAAAGCAAATAAGTTATTATTTATGACACATAATTATAAATATAAAAAAATATACATGAAGCATAAATATATACTTATGACAAATAGTCATGACACATATCACACAATTTTTCTACAGAAAATATTTTATGTAAACCATAAACAAAACTAGATATATGAACTTCTAAATATAAAGATAAATTTGTTAAAAGAAAATTTTCTATTGCTTACTTTGGTTATGAAGAACTTTGCCACAAATTGAACATTCAAAGCCTTTCCTCCCCAAAGGCGATGAAGCAGATTGCATCGGCTGTTGGCGTTTTGTAGAGGGGTAATCTGAAATTTTAAAATTAAAATACATATGCTTTGGAAAACGATACACACACGCATACACACACACACACACACACACACACACACACACACACACACACACACATAAAACATATTTTATAAATCGGTGACTTCATTTAAAGATTTTGTATTTAACCAAACTCTTTTTTAATTAGTTAAACCAGTTTTTTAAAATCAAACATCTTGCTTAGTTTAAGCTAAAAATTAACTGTATAAATTTTGACTAAAAAGAATAAGTAAAAAAATTTTTTATTAATAAAATATTAGGTACAAGTGCTATTAATTAAATGTAAATGTTTAACAAAAATTGTCAATACACAACAAGGTCACTACTGAGTTGGAATGACACAGTTATGTATTATGGATTTCAATAATTTGAGTATTGTGAATTTAGAAAAGTCTTGATATTTAAACAAAAGTCAGAATTTTGATGCAATTATTTTGATTTTTACATTTGGAAACTTTAGGAATTTAGAAGGCTTTCAGAAATATAAAAGGGTGTAAGAAATAAAGTTTCATAATTAAAAAAGGGAGTACGAAATATAGTTTTAGAATTAAAAAATCAGTGTAAGAATTGTTTTCAAAAATTTTTGAAAAAGAGTTAAACTTACTAGCTCTTTAAAATGTAAATTTGTGTTTAAGAATTTATGGTGCATTTTGGAAAACACTTCAAAATAACTGAATGGCAATTAAACAAAAATATTAAATAAATATAAAATATATTTAATAAATTAATTTGCTAAAAGTTATGATAAAATTAAACAACAAATAGTAGTAAAAATAACTAATAAATTTATTAAGATTTTTATTATTTAACAAAATTAAAAAATTTTATTACTTGATAAGAATGATAAACATTTATAAATAAACAATATAATTATTTTTTGAAATATTTTATCCTTTTGTTTAATAATAATATATTAGATAAAACTGCTTACGTTCACCATTTAATAAATAAATACACAGGTATTTAAATAATACACAGGTATTTAAATAGTTAATAGCTCGCTATTCTGTTCACCATTTAACAAATAAACACATGTATAAAAATAAACACACAGGTATATAAAGAGTTTATTCTTACCATTCTGATCACTATCAGCTGATCTTTTATGACTGCCTGACATAATCGGTGTAGGACTTTTCAGTGTTTTTGCTTTCAAGTTCTGTGTGATGGAAGTTGCTACATGTTGGAACGATGGGGAAGAAACACGACCAACTGGCGAGTTGCGCTGTTCTGGAGAACAATCTTTTGTTATAGATGTTGAAATAAGCTTTAAACTGGACGGTTTTGGCTTCTTTTTGACATTTAGAACGATTTCATCTAACGGTTTTGGATTGTACTTTTTGACACATTCAAATATTATTTTAGCATTCTCAGAGTTAATTTTTGATGAAGCTAAATATATTACATAAACTTATAACTATTTAAGGAATACAGAGTATGTTAGTGGGTAGTACAAGGGTAAGTGGAAATTCTGAATATTCTTTAGACAGATAATAATATCCGAATCGCTGATTAATAGCAGTTTGCAGAAGGGCTACCGTAGCGTTTAAAATTTTTTTAAATTAATTATATTATCAAAATTTTTTTTACTAATTTTAAAAGGTAGACAACATGTATAGCTTTTTCTATATAAAATTATTTTTCTACTCAAAAATATTGAATAAGTATAAGAATGTTTGGTGCGGAATAAACTTACCAAGACCCATATTTTACAGGTCTGGAGAGCTAATGATATATGATATGAGGAGCTAACCATCAAAAAATGGTTTCTTAAAAAAAAAAAAAATGATTTAAAATATTTTTTTTTTCTTTCTCCTATGCATATTTTGAAATAAAATATTGTTGATAAAATCTTGTTTTGTCACTCCAATTTACTTGATCAAAAGATCAAGTAAAAGTGATTGTAAAAACAAAACGAACTATCCTTCATAAGAATAACATCATAAAATATTTAGTCCAATCAACCAATCACAGATAAGCAAATGCCATTTTGACATCTGACAAAACAGTCTGGTTATGTCTGGGTTAAAGTGTTAAAAAAATATTTTACATAAAGATTATGTCAAAGTATGTTGGACTAGGAATAGTGGTAGTTGTAAGAAACACATTACTGGTGGACAAAAGACTTGCTGCCAAAAAGAACAAGTACTCAGGTCTTAGCAGTTCTAACATGATCCACCCTTGTACCCACATTACAAAAAACTTTTCGAAGCTAAAAAGTAACACCAAATCACGCTTAAAAAACTTTTAAAGTTTTTGTTAATCATCATAGACTTAAAAAGTTAAGTCAAACAGACCTAAACCAAAACCCAGCAAGGTTGTGTCAGAGCATTTATAAAAAGTTAATTAGTTCTTAAAAGTTGGTTTTTAATAGTGCCAGTTTGCAAGGAGTTTTTTCTAAAAGTAACTAAGGAGGGATGTACTAGGTTACAAAATATTTCATTAAAACATTTCAAACCTAAAAGTATTCAAAGAAATAAAGGAGAAAAAGACATTTAAATTGTAAAACTAAGTGTAAAACTAAAATAAAGTATTTTTTTATGTCTTTATTTTTAAGTTTAAGCGGACCAAATAAAACCAAAAAGTCTGAAACTTATAAGCATTCAAAAACAATGAAGAAAAATATGAACGAACTTTAAATGTGAAATGGTATGGTTTTTCATTCAAAAAATGTTTAGTCTATTTGTTTCATGCATGTGTTTTGTTCTTTTTTAATCAAAAAGATAAAAAAATACAGGCACAGCAAACTTTGGAGAACATATTAACTATATTTATTAAAACCAGTTTTATCCTTTAACTTTCATACAAATCATTAATATTTTTTTAAATTTGTTATAATCATAGACTATTTTCAGTTCCATATTATGTGACATCACTTTCTAATATTAGCACATACATCGACTAAAACAACAAAACAAATCCATACAGTTTTTCAAAACAAACAAAAAAAGATATACTGAAATTTTTTTTTTTTTGCCATATCAGAAGTAAAAATACAGACAACAACTTTTAAATCAAAAAACAGTTTTTAAATCAGTAAAAATAAAGTTAATAAATATTACTAATGTTAAAAATGCTACTAACAATTGTGGTTAACAATCAATATTTAATAATAACATAACGTTTTAAATTTAAATGTTTATTTACAACTGCAATTTTAACAATATTCTTAAATAGTTTCAGCATAAATAAATTTTTGAATGCATTCACATCACATCCACATCCATGTCCATGCCCACATTCACCTCCACACCCTCATACAAAGTTTGTGTGTAAAATGAATAAAACACCCTTAATTTTAAAGCAAATTTATCAAAAGATATTCGAAAGGCAGTTCTAGAAATCTTTTTTACAATCTAAATGTTATTTCAAACCCAAAAATTTAAAACCCTTCTTAGGTTTGGGTAAAACTAAACTAAGTTGACGGTAGTGGTGTAGTGGTTGAGCGCTCGCTTCATAAGCGAGAGGTTCTGAGTTCGATCTCCACCACGTCCCTGGTAGTACCGTGCTCAACTTATTTATCCGCACAACAGCCTTGTTTGTCAAGGTTCGTGTTTCGGAGTTATAGAGTTGAGAGAGGGTTATAACCACAATTAAGTAGCCTCCTCGTCTGTAGTGGCCTTCTGGGCTTTGGGGAGGTGAATTAACAACAACAACAAAAAAAAGTGAAAACTAACAGATTTTAAATTTAAAAAACAATATTCCTAAACTTTAAGGTTATCACTAAAGCTATAGCCAAAAAGATTCGACGTATAATTATCATAGTTAATGATGTTAAAAAAATATGTGTGCTGGTAACACACTAATCAACCAATAAAATATCTTATATGCTTTGTATACATTATGGCTGCTAGAAAATGCAGTTAATGTTCTTGCTCCATGCCTGGACAATTATTAAATCCTATTGAAAATTGTTAATTAAAATTAGAAGTTTATAAATACTACCTAACCTGAAATAAACCTAAATAGCAGATCTGAGAATACCTATAATATTATCCGACAAAAAAATTTTTAGCGTAACGTAAATAGTGTATCATTTTGTGTAAAATGACTCGTAAAAGACCAAAAGATCTTGCTAATAACAGAAGGAAGACTGATCGGACAATAATTGGAGGAGTTTTCCAGCAGGCAGGAAAACAAGACTCAGTTAAGTATTAAATTAAAGAGAGTTCTGGATAATAATTTTGTAAGAGCATGACAGGAATGTTGTGTGGGCCATAAGCTGTAGAAAATTTTACTTGAGATATGATAGCAATAAAAGCTAGAGTAATTTGAGTGTCTAACAATGGGTTAATCTGTTTAATTGGAAAGGAAGAAAGAGAATGGTCATAAGATTCAGAGTCAAATTAGAAGAAAAGTTCTTTGCAAATATTTCTGCCTTATCCTTGGGAGAGGTAATAAGATCAATCCCATAAATGAGAGATGTGAACTGAGAATAATGGAGTTTAGCATCAGACAGCACCTTTTTACATCAATTTCTTGCAATAATAAATAGCCGTTTGTTCTCAAGAGAGTTGTTCTTTTGAAAAAGATGAAAAAAATGATTACGATTAGATATAGCAGCTGCTCAAGAAAGTGAAAACCATGGTAAAGAATGAGGACTTGAAACCGACAAGGAATTAAAGCTTCTATTTCTGCTTAAATCCAGGAGGTTACATATTAGCTAAGAGAGAAAGACATCAAGGACCGCCATGAAGAAAATTAAGAAAAGAATCCCAGTTAACTTAAGAGTAGTAGTAAGTAGTGTGATGATAGGGTGAGCCTGAAAAGGAAGCACAAGAGGAATGAGA